>NC_069509.1:167497326-167699826 GCF_027579735.1 Bombina bombina
ATACATTTGAGTTGCATAGATGAAGGAATTTGGTGAGATCCTACCTTTCTCTCCAAATTCTAAAAACCTGTTGCCTATAACCTCTTGTGAGACTCCATACCAGGAAGCTTCTCTGATTGGAGCATACACTCATATGTCTGCTGCTAATGGGCTTATTGGCTGTGCCCTGATCTGTAGTTGCACAGGAGCAAGATTGTTTTACGCATTTGACTGTGTTTAACACAGAGGTGTATTTAGGTTTTTGCTAAATACTGGGAAATCTGAAACAGATATTTTACATTTTTACCTTTAAAGGAACATGAAAATCAAAATTAAGCTTTCATGGTTCTTGTTGAAAAGCAAACCTAGGTAGACTCAGGAGGAGCAATGCACTACTGGGAGCTAGCTGCTGATTGGTGGCTACACACATATGCCTCTTCACATTGGCTCACCTGTAGTGCATTGCTGCAGGGGCCAAATACATAGTTATATGCAAGAAACAGTGCAGTAATGTCCTGTAACATATTACTGTATTTGGTTTTTGCACATTTATGTGTTTTTTAGTTGGCATTATCAGGGATTTGTAGATTGATGCCCTTTATGGAATGAAAAAGCATTTTGTTTAGAGCACAAGTATCTCTGCAATGTGTCTTTGTGATTGTAAGCCATGTGCACTTACCTATCCTGAAAACATACCTCCCAACATTTGTGGCCAGGCATTAGGGACTCGGGAGGTTGAGGGGGAAGCACTGCCGTTTTATGATTGGGGCTGTGTCAGAAGGGGGTGGGCCAAGGGTAGATACTGGGTGGGATTATGGGTATGTTTGATAGGTTGGTGGGCGTGTCTAGTTGGTAGGTGGGCGTGCCTAAGGAGAATTCTATAAATAGGGTATATGGCTGTCTCAGAGAGACAACAGGACAGAGCTAAAAATTAGGGACTGTCCCTCTCGAATAGGTATAGCCGAAAACATAAGTCACATTACCATGACAACCACTGAACACAGAACGCTACAGTTGTACAGGACAGACCATAAACATACATAAGGTGTTAGATAAGACATGTTTGTTTTTATAGTCACAGCTTATATACTATTGTATTCCTTCAACAGGTTGTGAAAGCCTTTGTTGTCCTCGCTGCTTCTTATAAAGATCATGATCCAGACAAGCTAACTACTGAGCTGCAGCAACACGTAAAGACAACTACTGCCCCCTACAAGTACCCGAGAAAAGTGAGTTGTTTTATTAATACCTCCAATATTTTCTAAATCCTTTTTTTGGTACATTTTATGCAATACAAAATGGAGATGAATTTATACAATAGTTTCTTTACATTGACTACGTCCCTATGTAGCACTCAGCAGTGAAGAGTTGTTCAACCTTAATTTGGAGGTAAAAATGTTTCCAGATATATTTCTTTCAAATGATCCTGAAAATGTTGAACTGCCCTGAGTTCTAAAGCATTTAATGCCAGAGGTTTGGCTGGTACCAGCAGCTATGGACAAACTGGTTTTGTAATGTCTCTCCCCTTTCTAAACTGCTGGAATCTATTGCCAAGTGAACCCATCACAGATCTCACAAAGGCCTTTTTTACTCCAGACAGGAGCGTCACAGTTAATACAGTGTGCACCTTCTTCTTAAAGCAGAAACTACGCCATAATTGTTCTATGGCACCAGGGATAAGCCTTGAAATAGGTAGTAACACCTGGGGAATCATCAGCAGAAAACAAAGATCAGCACCGGATGGGCAGTCTGTAGATTAAAAAAGTAAGTAAAATAATGCATTCACTTTACTTGTGTTCTACAAAGCAAAGTGCAGATTGGGGTTAAGTGTAGTGCAGGGAGTTCTCTGGTCTAATATTTACTTTATCAATAATATTAATGATAATGATAATGATAATATAGGACAATATGGCCTATAGGGGATTATATAAGGCAGCCTGGAAGGTTCTCGTGAGATTGGTGCTTTATTTTTCGATCCACTGGATCACAAAATGCTACAAAATTGTTAATTTGGAATATGATCTTATACATTACACCTTTTATGTAACAGAGGGCTTTTAATGTAATAAGAAAAAAAGGCAATAACACATTATACCCCAATTAATCACCCAATATACAAATATGTGATCCAAAAGAACTATACATATTGTCCACTTTCCTAGACTGTGCTGTGGAGGATGAATGACAGAACTTAAAGAGAAGAAAAACGTAAGTAAAAGCAGATGGGTATTCAAGCGGGGGAAAAAAGGGAGTGATATCATGCCAGTGGTTAAGGCAATGATAGCAGTAAGAAAGAAAAAAAAAACAGAGCTCTAATATCCCCCCACACACACTGCCAATCCAAAGCAACAAGCAAACATCAGTCCCTATTTCACAGACATTTACTCCAGCAAATAAACATGCTGTCTCCTAGTGCATAAAATAAAATATTTGCCTTATTGCCAAAGTGCTTGATGGGTGAAAGTGAACCACAGTGTCTGGAAACTAATAGTTATTTGATATCCTGTTCTGAACACAAAGGTAACTATGAAGGGTGCAGGGGTACTGGGGGTAAGATCACAATCTACTTCATATTTCTACCTTTATTTTTCTAAATCCTCATACTTTACATCTATCTTTGTGATACGTCGGGCACCAGACACTTTAAAAGGCACTAGCTTGCATTTTCAGGTTAGCTGGCAACTCGTAGATCTCAGGTGCTAAATAAATGAATGGGGGGGGGTGTAGCCCCTAGAACTATTTTTATGTAGGTGACAGAACAAGAAGGATGCCACCTATAATAAACAGGACCTCATACTACCTAAGAAGGCAAGACTTTAGGTTTCTGTCCATCCCCCTGAAAAAGGGAACAACTCTTCATTGGTTAGTGCTACTAGGGTGAGCCAAGATAGTACATTTTTCTCAGTAAGAAAACATACTGTTTACTATAATATAAACACGCAATGTCTATTAAACAGAAAGATAACAAATCCATTTTCTGGTGATAAATTTTGGTTTATTAATTTCACAGCATTTATATAAAGTGTTACCGTTTCTATTTTTCCATACACAGGTAGAATTTGTTGAACAACTGCCCAAGACTGTGAGTGGAAAAATAAGAAGAAATGAGCTGAGAAACAGAGAATGGGGAAAAGTTTAAACTTATAAGAACTTTGTAAACATATTGTTACTTATTTTGTTTATCTATATAATTACATTTTTAATTGTTACAGTTCAGTCTTTTCACAGCCACATTTAAAAGGATTATAGAATTAACAGCATTAAAAAAAAATCTAATAAAATTTCTTGGATTATGTCATGTTTAGTGTTAAATTTACAGGTTATTTATTATGCACTACAAAAACAGTACTGATATAAACGAATACAATAGTGTATAGGATTATGGAAGAGGACAAAAATAAAAAATAATGTATAATCCAGACACATTAAAATGTAACCAGTTTTTTTTATCATAATGGCTGAAATCTTTCCAAAATTTAGATTCCAATAATAATTAACCATTTAAACGTTGAGGACAACACATGGTTGTCACCTGCTCAATGCCTTAACTGTGGATAACACGTCATAATTTTTTTTTGGGGGGGGGGCACTTTTGTAGCTGATTGTGCCTCCCCCTGTAGTTGCAGACCCATACGAAGTGACCAATGGTTTTAACCTCACCTGGGTAATCCGGCAATGCCGGTGATGTCACCAAAACAAAAACCAGGAAGTGCTACAGGAATCTTAAGGGAGCTAGATGGGATAAGTATTCGAACATCTCAATCTCAGCTTCCTTAAGCCCTAGAAACCTCCAAGACTCATCATTTTAAAGGCAATAAAGTGTAAACATATTTTTATACAAATACACACTTTTTTAATGAGGCGGTCTCTAGGCATTTATAAAAGTACATCAAAAAGACCCCAAGATACCTTGTTTTAAAGCCCCAACCCCCCTTTTTAAAAAAGCCCCTATATAGATCCTTCTTTTTACAATAGAGGGTTGGGTAAAAACACACACACATTATTGTTTACAACCTTGTTTTTTAAATTTTAATAAAAAGTTGCACTTTTTGTTGTACAGTTCTCACATCATTTTATATATACATAAAATATTAGTATAGTTTGATTCTGCTGAGCAAATTTACCTGCATACTGCTGGCGAGATAAATCAGTGACACCCGCTGGTGTAAAAAGCTTAGAGAATATCATGAGAATTGTGAGAGAGCATCGGACATACCCTTGGTACTCCCCTGTTCAGCTCAAGGAATTCCCCTGTCCCTCCCACTTTTTAAAACTGTTGTATTTTACACCGAAGAAAAGTGCAATGTAATTTGTAAAAGTAACACAGAAACTTTCAAAACATAATCAGACTTTGTTAAATTATTGAAATATACAGAATTTAAATGCATTAAAATACAAAATAGAAATTGCAAAGCTTAAATGTAATAAAATTTAAGGGAGCCAATCTGAAATTTAAAGTAGTATAAAATACAAATCACAAAGTGTAAATGTAACAAAACTTTCATGTCATGCAGTGCTATATTGCACTTGGCTTGTCTCACATCCAGAAATGCAGGGAATGCCCTTTAAAGAAGAATAGCAAAATTTGCCTGTCTAGGATCTTGTAAAAGATCTCACAGCGCTGTGGGGATCATTTTAGATTGTCTCATCTGAGCAGAGGGCTCTATGGGAGGCATCTCTTATCTCTCTGGGAATTACAGGTTTCTCCCTTTTCCTTAGAGAATTCAGAGAGCTCAGCCCCTGTAAAGTCTGTACTATAATTTATCTCCAACCTGGAGAATCATTAATCATTGGGGCTGTAGACACAAATGTTCCTTAATACTTTTGAGAATCTGGCTTTTGTAAAATACTCTTATGAGCAGATGTTCTACTTCATTGCATTTAATCTAAAAAGGGTAAATAATTAGCAATAAGTGTATGTTCTTGCTGCTGATTTATGTGTCTCAGGAAGTCCTTGAACGTTTTCTAATGTACTGGTTTCAATTTTTCTCAATATTTTATGATTTGCATTTCCTTATATTAAAGGGACATAAAACAAGTTGCGATAGAGACAAAATATAATAATATGTACTCTAAATAGTTTACCTGCAAATTTATATTGCAGTGCCTCGCCATTAACCCTTTCTTTTTAGTTTCTGAATTGTAAAGCTCCATCTCCCCCCACACATTTCCTTCTATGGCTGTATCTATATCTATTGTTGTTTTGGTAGAATGCAAAAGTGCATAGGGATTATCTGCTGGAGCTGCCTAGAAGCTGTGAACTCATTGAAATACAGTACAATGCCTGTGTCTAAACAGTGATAAGGGGGGTGGAGTTGGCTGCTCCAGGCAGCTTAGCTATGTAATTAATTTTGCTTATTTCTGAAAATAATTTTAAAATACTTGCCAGCAATTAAAAAACATAAAAAAATATGCAAAACTATTTTTAATTAATTAGCCCTTTAGGATATGCACAAATCTCAACCTGTTTTATGTCCCTTTAAAGGCGTATGAAACCCCATTTTTTCCCTTTCTTCATTCAGATAGAGCATTAAATTTTAAACAACTTTCTAATTTACTTCTATAATCAATTTGGCTTTGTTCTCCTGGCATCATTTGTTGAAAAGCAGCAATGTATGCAGTTTTGTAAGAATGTTATTCATTTGCAAGAGCACTAGATGGCAGAACTATTTCCTGCCATGTAGTGCTCCAGATGCCAACCTAGGTATCTCTTCCACGCAGAATATCACGAGAACAAAGCACATTTGATAACAGAAGTAAATTGGAATTTTTTTTATAAAATGGTTTCATATTCTTTAAATTATAGAGGTGTAGATTATATGTGCATTAATAACCAATGGAAGTTGAGTATGTAAATGTAGATACGTAGATAAGTTGCAGAAATAAGATTAAATCCACCAAAGCAATAGTAATAATTTTATTAAAAGTTACATTTGTTAATAATTATAACACAGCTATAGGAAGAAACTGAGCCAAAACCTTAAAGGGACACTGAACCCATTTTTTTCTTTCATGATTCAGATAGAGAATGCAAATTAAAAAAAAGAAGGCATCTAAGCTTTTTTTGAGTTCAGAACTCTGGACAGCACTTTTTTATTGGTGGATGAATTTATCCACCAATCAGCAAGGACAACCCAGGTTGTTCACCAAAAATGGGCTGGCATCTAAACTTCCATTCTTGCATTTCAAATAAAGATACCAAGAGAATTAAGAACATTTGATAATAGGAGCAAATTAGAAAATTGCTTAAAATGTCATGCTCTATCTGAATTACAAAAGAAAAAATTTGGGTTCAGTGTCCCTTTAGGATGAGAAAACAGGTAGTCTTATAAGTGCATACTGCATGATGTGTAATCCTAACATTAGATGCAGATTACAAGATAGTAAAAGGGACGCTACAGCATGATAGGCACAGAACAGGTACGGAAGTCAGGCAGATTGTACGTCATATATGGTAGGATAATCCAATCAGAAGTCACAGCTATTCATCTGAAACAGGTTAAACCAGAGGGTATACACAGTGAATCAATCCGTTGAGATGTAACAGAAGAACATCCGAAGATGGAAAGTTATTTGACGCAGCAGCAATAGTTTCCTAAAGCTGCCCCTCTGCTCATTTTTCTAGACCACTGGTTTTCATAGCTATCATCAGGTCTCTCTAACAGACCACATGTTATGGATATCTAAACTGGAGCACAGGTGAAACAATCAGCTGACAGTTATTTTACCTGCTTCCACCCAAGGTAGTCCTGAAAACCCTGGACTGTTTTGGAAGGTCTGAGGATAGGTTTGAAAACCAGTGCACTAGATGAATTGGTTGCTCTTCACTTAGAATGTTGTTAAGAAGAAAATAACAACTATTATCTCAAAATAACCCTGTCTGGGTTTGCAATTTCATAAATACTTTACTAACTATAAAAAAAATGGGTGGGATAATATCAGCTCTGTCTTCTCCACAGAGGACCTCTTGCACAATAAGGTATTATAGAGGCGCTTCCCTTTACTCTTTATTGGGAGCAGAAAAGTTATGCAGTCTTTTACTAAGCACTTATGCATCATATGACTGCTTGTTTAAAAGACCATTCTTTCATATGAAGGATAGAAAACATCTCTACAGTTCAGACGATCATGAAAATGGTGATCCCCTGCAACACATTTTATTTGGGGGAGAGGTTCTTATTTAAATCACCTTAAAAGGACATGAAACCCACTTTTCATTTCATGATTCGGAACAACTATCCAATTTACATTGATGATCAAATTTGCTTCATATTAGTATACCTAGGTAGGTTCAGGAGCCAGGTGCTGATTGGTGGCTGTGTATATATGCCTGTAATCATTGGTTTACCCATGTATTCAGCTAGCTTCTAGTAGTGCATTGCTGCTCTTACAATAATGGATACCAAGAGAATAAAGCAAAAATTATAATAAAAGTTGATTAGAAAGGAGTTTAATATTGTATGTTCAATCTGAATCATAAAAGAAACAAATTTGATTTAATGTCCCTTTAAGAGACATTTCATGAACTTCAAAATGATTTACTTTGAAATAAAATAAAGATTTTAATTTAAATTGCAAAGAAGCAATTAAAGATCTTAAATTATTTGTTCACAATAAAACCTCAGACCAGTTTAAAGTGATTGTAAAGTTTAAGAATTAAAGTCTAGTATCTAAAAATACTCTCAAAAACAGGGGCACTTTAAGTCATTAAACTTTACAAAGACGCTTCTTTTTTTAAAAACGTACCATTTTGTTATAGTAAACAAACCGCTGCCTATCCTCCGCCCGCATCTCCGACTGTATTTAGCATATCGATGACAAATCCGGCTTCCTCCAATCGTTGCGTGCCCCACGAGTTGGATGTCAAAGGGGGCACGCAACGATTGGAGGAAGCCGGATTCATCATCACAGCATCCTCACCCAATTCAAACATTTTTTTATATAGGGCCAGAGACATCCAATAATTTGTCTTGACAGGCTTTTAATAGTTTATCAGATCCATATTTAATGCTAGAACCTGGGGAACCTAGAAACTTAAAAAATTGGGGATCAATTTAAGGTGTAGTAGAGGAATTAGAGAGAAAGGAGGTGTGGGTACATTCAGGAAGTAGTTTATTACAAACTTCTTGAAATAAGGGATGTCTTAGATAAAAAAAATCTATATATACAGCTACACCTAAGGAGGGGAACCACTCTGAAGATCTTGAGGCCTATTTATTCTGACAGTGCGGATCAGGTCCGCAAGACCTCGCTGAATGCGGAGAGCAATACGCTCTCGGTATTCAGCATTGCACCAGCAGCTCACAAGAGCTGCTGGTGCAACGCCGCCCCCTGCAGATTCGCGGCCAATGGTCCGCCAGCAGGGAGGTGTCAATCAACCCGATCGTACTCGATCGGGTTGAATTGTGGCGATTCCTGTCCGCCTGCTCAGAGCAGGTGGACAGGGTTATGGAGCAGCGGTCTTTAGACCGCTGCTTCATAACTGCTGTTTCTGGCGAGTCTGAAGACTCGCCAGAAACACGGGCCCTCAAGCACCATACGGAGCTTGATAAGTGGGCCTCCTTGGGTGTTTTACATCTTCAGGTTTGAATCTAAGGGTTCCTAAAGTAATCTAGGAAAACAGTCATTGGAGGGATTAGATTTTTTACGTCTTTTAAATCTAAGAAAATTTATGTTCATCAGAAAAATCTTCTTCTCCTTTAGAGGAAAGTTTTGATTCAAAGAGAGCCTGAAATATTCTGAAGCCTGCTTTTTGAGACAAGATCTCTTAAGGTTAGGATCAGATAACATACCCTCTGTGGCCCTCAACACATTCAGAAGTTCTGGGACCGGATGACTGCTGGGTAACAGTTCGGGGGCTTAATGACTGTAAGCTGCGAGGGTTGTCTGACGTAAGTATACAGGGAGTGCAGAATTATTAGGCAAATGAGTATTTTGACCACATCATCCTCTTTATGCATGTTGTCTTACTCCAAGCTGTATAGGCTCGAAAGCCTACTACCAATTAAGCATATTAGGTGATGTGCATCTCTGTAATGAGAAGGGGTGTGGTCTAATGACATCAACACCTGTCAGGGTTTCTTGTCGCTCATCTCCTATGTCCCTTTAAGGATTCACTGCATTCAGATTCCAAGCTTATATTAACCTGGTCACGCCCCTTCCTCCTTGCTTCAGTATTGTTTGAGCTCACTAGTTCAAGTTCCTATTCTCTGCAGGAGAAACTTTCCAGGCTCTCCATATTACACTGATTACCTCCAAGAACCACAGAACAGGATTGTTTGAGTTTAAAGACAATTCCCACTTGGATCTACGTTTAACTTTTACAGGAATCAATACCTCTTTCAACAGCACCTGCTACAAACAAGTGAGACCGGAGCTATTATCTAATTTCTTCATCTCCTCGCTGAATATTCCTACCACCTTATGACTGACCTCCGGTTGTATTAAAACCCTCCTGATTCTTTTCAACAAATAACCTGCACTTGAGCTCTCATTACCTGCTCTCACCAAATCACCTCTGCCATTTTTCAGAACGCAGCTGCTACACGCTGCACACACCTCTCATAGCGTGTCCATTCCTCTGCAGCACAGACACCTGTCAGCACAGGCAGAACAGATTCACCACTAACACAGTCTTACTCTGAACTCAGTTTACACAGGTGCCTGTTTCCTTGCAGCAGAAGCCAAATACGCTCTGCAAATAATTTTGATTCAAGTTAAGCCCAAGCTCTGGGAACTTCCTTATTTATTCTTATCCTGATTCAGAAATACTGATCAGGATAGACACTTACAGCAACTCTCTTTTGCCTTGTTGGGAATACTTAGCAACAGATAGCTTTGTATTTAACCTTCACTGGCATACATTCAAACTTATTAGCTCCGCAGCTGAGATCCACAATCTAGCTAACTGTGATCCTTACATAATACTGAAGCCTAAATATGGATCCAGCGGAGTTACCCCAAATAGTGTACGCACTATCACAGAGGGTGGATCAATTGAGTCAGGGACTCAGGGATTTACAGGTACAAAACAACAGCTTGAGTAACATTATAAAAGACTCACTAACTAAATCCGCAGCTGCTGTTGCGACCCCAGAACCCCAAGTGTCTATGCCAGATACCTTCGCGGGGGATAGAGCTCAATTTACTCAGTTTAGGAACTCCTGTAATTTATTGTTTAACTTAAAACCCAAGACATATTCTACAGAACGTGTTAAAGTCCTGACAGTCATTTCCTTCTTAAGAAGTGAACCCCGAAAATGGGCTGACGCATTCTTTGAACAAGACCACCCCATTTTAGCCTCTCTTCAGGATTTCTTCAAAGAAATGGCTGTATTATACCAGGATACCAATATTCAGCTGACTGCTGAAACTAAGATGAGGTCTCTCAAGCAAGATAAAAAACCTGTCGAAGAATACCTCAGCGAATTCAAGCAGTACAGTAAGGATACAGAGTGGAGCGAGATCGCTCTAAGGAATCAATACCGTTTAGGGTTGAATGATGCTTTAAAGGATGAATTAGCACGTACCGAGTTGCCAAGATCATTAGAAGGTTTGATCACTTTAAGCATCCAAATAGACCGAAGATTAAGAGAACGTAAAACAGAAAAGCTAGCCACTGAGACTTCCAGCAGGCCTTCAGTCTCTTATCACAAACCACCTACTAGTCACACCACTGAACCAATGGATATCGGGTTCACAAAGGGACCGCTTCAGCCAGAAGAAAGGAACCGCAGACGCATGAATAACTTATGCATGTACTGTGCATCCAAGACACACACCGTAAAGGACTGTCCTATTCTCTTAAGACAAAAGAGACGTAAGTGTTTTTTGGACACAACATGTTTGTCCACTAGCATAAAACATGTGGCTTATTGTTCTCTATCTCTTAATTTGCAGTGGGATCGTCACCAGGTGATCAGTGAAGCCATCATTGACTCAGGAGCACAAAATTCCTATATAGATGCCATGTTTGTCGCTGTAAATAAAATACCCACCTTGTTGAAAGCAAAACCTGTCTCCATTAGAGTAATTGATGGTAATTTTATCACCTCAGGACCTGTCACACATCAAACAGTTCCTATTAAGGTATCTAGTCTCTCAACACATGTAGAATACATTTCTTTTGATGTTATTTCATCCCCTATGTTCCCAGTAGTCCTTGGTCTGCAATGGTTGCAAACTCATCAACCTACCATTCACTGGGATAGCTTGGAAGTACAGTTCCTCTCTGACTATTGCAAAACCACTTGTTTTCCTCATCCTACATTGTGTTGCACTATTACAAACCAACTACCTACCGATTACCAAGATTTTGAGGACGTTTTCAGTGAAAAGGAAGCAGAGACTCTCCCTCCTCATCGACCTTATGATTGCCCCATTGAACTTCTACCTGGGGCCACAATTCCATTCGGACACATCTACCCTCTATCACAACCAGAATTGGAACATTTAAAAACCTATCTATCTGAAAACCTACGGAAGGGTTTCATACAACCCTCAACCTCACCTGCAGGTGCAGGAATATTTTTCGTTAAGAATAAGGACCATTCTCTCCGTCCTATAATCGATTATAGAGAGCTAAATAAACGCACGGTAAAAAACCGTTATCCACTTCCTTTAATACCAGAACTCATCGAAAGACTCAGTCATGCTACTGTCTATACCAAATTGGATCTCCGTGGAGCGTATAATTTGGTAAGAATCCGAAAAGGGGACGAATGGCTCACCGCCTTCAGAACCAGATACGGACTCTATGAGTACAAGGTGATGCCATTCGGACTCTGCAACGCTCCAGCCACATTCCAGTATCTCATCAACGATATTTTCCGCGACTTATTAGACGTCTGTGTAGTCATCTATTTAGATGATATCCTGATTTACTCTGATAACATCTCAGAACACAGGAAACATGTCCGGTGGGTTTTAACACGTCTACGTCAACACAGTCTCTTTGCCAAATTACAGAAGTGCATATTCCATACGAATCAGATTACCTTCTTGGGGTATACAATATCCCCCAATGGTATTCAGATGGACGATACCAAAGTACAGACAATCAAACAGTGGCCTACACCGACTTCTAAAAAGGAACTTCAAAGATTTTTAGGGTTTGCCAACTATTACCGTAAATTCATCAAGAATTATTCCCTACTCACTAAACCACTCACCTCTTTGACCAGCAACAAAACTCAGTTTACTTGGAACCCTAAAACACAAGCTGTATTCAACCACCTGAAAGAGATTTTCACTCAAGCTCCAATTCTCTCTTACCCAGACCCAGATTCTCATTACGTACTAGAAGTTGATGCATCGGATTATGCCCTCGGTTCAATCCTCTCTCAACGAAGAACACCAGGAGAACCACTTCATCCAGTTGCTTTCTTCTCCAGGGTAATGACACCTGCTGAATATAACTACCCCATCGGAGAGAAGGAATTGCTAGTCATCAAAGTCTCTTTGGAACATTGGAGGCATCTTCTGGAAGGAAGTAAACATCCCATACTGATCTATACAGATCATAAGAATCTAGAATACCTTTTGACCAACCGAACTCTTTCTGCTAGACAGCTAAGATGGAGTCTATTCCTATCAAGGTTTGATTTTCACATCACATACCGGCCAGGGAGTAAGAACGGGAAAGCTGACGCTCTATCAAGGAAGGATTCAAAACCTTCTAATTATACTGCTCCGGGAACAGTTATACCTGTTGAACAGATAATAGCCCTGTCTCTGCCCTATACACAAGTTTTGAGGAATTCTCAGAAAGACGATCCAGAGATTTTCAATAGTAATCTCACTTTAGGACAAGATGGACTTTATTACCATATGGGGAAGATTTATGTACCCCCCGCTTTACGCCTAAACATATTAAAAGAACATCATGACTCACCCATGGCAGGACATTTGGGTATTAATAAAACCCTTGATCTTCTGACGCGCACTTATTGGTGGCCTTCCTTGAGATCTTCCGTCCAAGAATACATCCACACTTGTCACGTTTGTACAGTCTCCAAAACAGATAAAAAACCACCATTTGGATTGCTGCTACCCCTTCAAATTCCAGACAGGCCCTGGCAATGCATAGGAATGGACTTTATAGTGGAACTTCCTCCCTCTGATGGCTACAACACTATTCTAGTCGTGGTAGATCACCTAACCAAGATGGCACATTTCTTGCCTTTTCACAAGTTACCTACTTCCTCTGAAACAGCAAAACTCTTTTTGGATAACATTGTTAAGTTACATGGGTTACCTCAATCCATAGTTACGGATAGAGGAACCCAATTCACTTCCCGTTTTTGGAAACAACTATGTGCAATCATGCAAGTGGAATTACGCTTCTCCTCCTCCTTCCACCCACAATCAAATGGACAGACAGAGAGAGTGAACCAATGGCTTGAGCAGTATATCCGTTCATATTGCTCTAGCCAACAAGACCAATGGGCTTCCACTTTGTCTATGGCAGAATACGCATACAACAATGCAACCAGTTCCACTACACAGAAATCCCCGTTCTATGCCAACTACGGATTTCACCCTAACTTCCAACTGCACCCTCGCTTGGATACCACCTGTCCACAGGTGGACGATGTTACAAACAATCTTCTCGACTTATTTCAAGATCTTAAGAGACATATCTCAGAAGCTCAAGCCAAACAAAGGCATTACTATAATCTTCGACGACGCCAAGCACCTACCTACAACGTCGGAGACATGGTATGGTTATCCACTAAGAACATTAAATTAAGGACACCTAGTAAGAAACTTAGCACTTCTTTCATTGGACCTTTTCCTATAACAAAGATCGTGAATCCCAACGCTGTCACTTTAAGTTTACCCTCTAACTACAGACTACACCCCACTTTCCATGTAAGTTTACTCAAACCTCACCGGCAAACCAGATGCTTGGACACCTTAACACCTCCTGAAACTCTGATCGAATCGGATGACGAATATGAAGTTGACTCTATATTAGACTCCCGCATCGTCAGTGGTGTTCTTCAGTATTTGATTCATTGGAAGGGTTTCAGTTCTGAGGACGATTCATGGGAACCATCTACCAATGTACATGCTCCCAGACTAGTTTCCTTCTTCCATAGGAGGAATCCGGATCGGCCTCGTTTTGTAGCTTCTGGGCAGCTACCCTGAGAGGGGGGGTATGTCAGGGTTTCTTGTCGCTCATCTCCTATGTCCCTTTAAGGATTCACTGCATTCAGATTCCAAGCTTATATTAACCTGGTCACGCCCCTTCCTCCTTGCTTCAGTATTGTTTGAGCTCACTAGTTCAAGTTCCTATTCTCTGCAGGAGAAACTTTCCAGGCTCTCCATATTACACTGATTACCTCCAAGAACCACAGAACAGGATTGTTTGAGTTTAAAGACAATTCCCACTTGGATCTACGTTTAACTTTTACAGGAATCAATACCTCTTTCAACAGCACCTGCTACAAACAAGTGAGACCGGAGCTATTATCTAATTTCTTCATCTCCTCGCTGAATATTCCTACCACCTTATGACTGACCTCCGGTTGTATTAAAACCCTCCTGATTCTTTTCAACAAATAACCTGCACTTGAGCTCTCATTACCTGCTCTCACCAAATCACCTCTGCCATTTTTCAGAACGCAGCTGCTACACGCTGCACACACCTCTCATAGCGTGTCCATTCCTCTGCAGCACAGACACCTGTCAGCACAGGCAGAACAGATTCACCACTAACACAGTCTTACTCTGAACTCAGTTTACACAGGTGCCTGTTTCCTTGCAGCAGAAGCCAAATACGCTCTGCAAATAATTTTGATTCAAGTTAAGCCCAAGCTCTGGGAACTTCCTTATTTATTCTTATCCTGATTCAGAAATACTGATCAGGATAGACACTTACAGCAACTCTCTTTTGCCTTGTTGGGAATACTTAGCAACAGATAGCTTTGTATTTAACCTTCACTGGCATACATTCAAACTTATTAGCTCCGCAGCTGAGATCCACAATCTAGCTAACTGTGATCCTTACAACACCCTATATCAGGTGTGCATAATTATTAGGCAACTTCCTTTCCTTTGGCAAAATGGGTCAAATGAAGGACTTGACAGGCTCAGAAAAGTAAAAAATAGTGAGATATCTTGCAGAGGGATGCAGCACTCTTAAAATTGCAAAGCTTCTGAAGCGTGATCATCGAACAATCAAGCGTTTCATTCAAAATAGTCAACAGGGTCGCAAGAAGCGTGTGGAAAAACCAAGGCGCAAAATAACTGCCCATGAACTGAGAAAAGTCAAGCGTGCAGCTGCCAAGATGCCACTTGCCACCAATTTGGCCATATTTCAGAGCTGCAACATCACTGGAGTGCCCAAAAGCACAAGGTGTGCAATACTCAGAGACATGGCCAAGGTAAGAAAGGCTGAAAGACGACCACCACTGAACAAGACACACAAGCTGAAATGTCAAGACTGGGCCAAGAAATATCTCAAGACTGATTTTTCTAAGGTTTTATGGACTGATGAAATGAGAGTGAGTCTTAATGGGCCAGATGGATGGGCCCGTGGCTGGATTGGTAAAGGGCAGAGAGCTCCAGTCCGACTCAGAAGCCAGCAAGGTGGAGGTGGAGTACTGGTTTGGGCTGGTATCATCAAAGATGAGCTTGTGGGGCCTTTTCGGGAGGATGGAGTCAAGCTCAACTCCCAGTCCTACTGCCAGTTTCTGGAAGACACCTTCTTCAAGCAGTGGTACAGGAAGAAGTCTGCATCCTTCAAGAAAAACATGATTTTCATGCAGGACAATGCTCCATCACACGCGTCCAAGTACTCCACAGCGTGGCTGGCAAGAAAGGGTATAAAAGAAGAAAATCTAATGACATGGCCTCCTTGTTCACCTGATCTGAACCCCATTGAGAACCTGTGGTCCATCATCAAATGTGAGATTTACAAGGAGGGAAAACAGTACACCTCTCTGAACAGTGTCTGGGAGGCTGTGGTTGCTGCTTCTGCACGCAATGTTGATGGTGAACAGATCAAAACACTGACAGAATCCATGGATGGCAGGCTTTTGAGTGTCCTTGCAAAGAAAGGTGGCTATATTGGTCACTGATTTGTTTTTGTTTTGTTTTTGAATGTCAGAAATGTATATTTGTGAATGTTGAGATATTATATTGGTTTCACTGGTAAAAATAAATAATTGAAATGGGTATATATTTGTTTTTTGTTAAGTTGCCTAATAATTATGCACAGTAATAGTCACCTGCACACACAGATATCCCCCTAAAATAGCTATAACTAAAAACAAACTAAAAACTACTTCCAAAAATATTCAGCTTTTATATTAATGAGTTTTTTGGGTTCATTGAGAACATGGTTGTTCAATAATAAAATTAATCCTCAAAAATCCAACTTGCCTAATAATTCTGCACTCCCTGTACTGTCAGCATCTTTTGGACCATTAGGGGAAAGGGAAATATGCTTAGTTTTAGTAATGCATTTCTTATGAATTTGGGGTTTTCATTTTGAAAATTGGCCAAAAAAGTATTCATTTTATTCATAAAAGCCTCATATCTTGTAAAGAGCAATCAGAATTGTTTTGATTCATTTCCTCTTCAGACATCTTTGGACCCACAAAGGGCTATAAGGGGTACATTAATTAATTCATTGTTTATTTTATTTTTAAATATGCCAATAAAAATGTTATGAAAAAAATTGGAAAAATGTGTATTAATTTTAATAAAGTAATGCTACATAAATAACAGGAGAATTTTTTGATAAGATTGTGAAGAAACCTGAAAGTAAGTGAACAGTGACACTCACAGGCCGTTATGAAAATAAAATTGAAGGGAGATTGAAGTAACTAAACTTACAAATTTGAATGTAACAATATTGAAGGAATAGACAACGATAATTATGAGGATTCGGAAGGAGAGCGGGAGTGAAGGCTCAAGGAGTTTGTCAGCAGAGTTTGACAGATTTGAAGGCAGGAAGAAAAAGGGTCAAAATGGCGATGGAACAGCGCAAGCCAAACAGAGAAAAGATGAAGCGGCTTAGGATATAATAATGAGGGGAAGAAGGTAAGCCTAGGAAAACATGAACCGGAATACAGAAAGGGAACATATAATTCCTAAAGGAAAGAAGGAGAAATAAGAAGGGTACGAGACATAAAAAAAAAAAAAAAAAAAAAAAAAGGGAGAAAAAACCAGGAACATTTATTATAAAACAAATCAAGGTGCCGAGAAAATAAAAGGAAATATAAGTAATTAAATGTATGGTTAATTTTTAAGTGAAAAGAAAGAATAATAGGCAAATATCCTAAAATATGAGAGCGAGTATATGACATACTTATCTTTCCAGAGCAGAAAAAAGAAAGAGGAGGTATTGGTGCTCTCTGGACTGTTTATGGACATTATGACCATTCTGATTGGCTGATTTCAGCTACTCTATCCATATGCCTCTCATCATTGGTCCCTTTGTTTTCTTATATCTCTGTTATGTATTTACTAATGTTTTCAAAACACTGTATACTTTAAAAGATGTCAGAGCAGTAAACTGAAAGATAAGCAAAATATGAGTCTCTATTCTTATAATAAAAACTGGATTTGTAGCCACTGCTAAGCAAAGCCTCAGTATATACATGGGGGAAATTACACATGTTCATAGTTGTGCATCACTAATGAGATGCCTGGCTTCATCACCCCTTGTCTCCTACCCTCCCTGGTATTATATATCTCATGGCTTCCTCTTACCTGACACCTGTCTACACAATTAAACATAACATAAGAGTCACAGATAAGGTTTCAGACAAAACTTACATACAGTAAGCAACAAGTAATGTTAAAGTAATATCAAAAGCCACAGCAACCTCTGTAGTGGGAGTACTGTACTGCACACAATAGTGACAACCCAACAGGTACACAATATACTGTGCACAGCTAGTATTGTCAGAGCCAGTGATGTCTAGTGTACACAATATACTGTGCACAGCTAGTAATGCCACAGCCGGTGATGTCAGGTGTATACAATATACTGTGCACAGCTAGTACTGCCACAGCCGGTGATGTCTGGTGTATACAATATACTGTGCACAGCTAGTACTGCCACAGCCGGTGATGTCTGGTGTACACAATATCCTGTGCACAGCTAGTACTGCCACAGCGGGTGATGTCTGATGTACACAATATACTGTGCACAGCTAGTACTGCCTCAGCCGGTGATGTCTGATGTACACAATATACTGTGCACAGCTAGTAATGCCACAGCCGGTGATGTCTGGTGTACACAATATACTGTGCACAGCTAGTACTGCCACAGCCGGTGATGTCTGGTGTACACAATATACTGTGCACAGCTAGTAATGCCACAGCCGGTGATGTCAGGTGTACACAATATACTGTGCACAGCTAGTACTGCCACAGCCGGTGATGTCAGGTGTACACAATATACTGTGCACAGCTATTACTATGACATACAGTGATGTCTGGTGTACACAATATACTGTGTACAGCTAGTACTGCCACAGCTAGTGATGTCAGGTACACAATATACTGTGCACAGCTAGTACTATTACATACAGTGATGTCAGGTGTACACAATATACAGTGCACAGCTAGTACTATTACATACAGTGATGTCAGGTACACAATATACAGTGCACAGCTAGTACTATTACATACAGTGATGTCAGGTACACAATATACAGTGCACAGCTAGTACTATTACATACAGTGATGTCAGGTACACAATATACAGTGCACAGCTAGTACTATTACATACAGTGATGTCAGGTACACAATATACAGTGCACAGCTAGTACTATTACATACAGTGATGTCAGGTACACAATATACTGTGCACAGCTAGTACTATTACATACAGTGATGTCAGGTGTACACAATACACTGTGCACAGCTAGTACTATTACATACAGTGATGTCTGGTGTACACAATATACTGCTTACAAAGAGAGAAGCGCTCTACCAGGAACGAACAACAGCTCATCAGCTAGTTCTTTGGCGATTTACCACCCGGAAGCAGCCTCTTTAAGACCAGTGTGCTTTTCACAGAGGAAAACTTTCCTTAAGTATATTAGTCTGATCCCGCCAAGTAAGGTCAGTCCAGCCCCGAAATACCAGGCAATTCTCCTCTGAACAAGGAACATGACAACCCCAGACGATCGTTTCGGCCTCCTATGGGCCTCGTCAGTGAGGTGCAGCCACATTCCTCTAAGCACACTGGGCAAGGAGTCCACGTCTGGTTTCCCCCATCACCCATAGGGAGACTTCCCCAGGGTCATATTACTTTGCATACGAAGAGAGAGGCGCTCTACCAGGAACAAATAACAGCTCATCAGCTAGTTCTTTGGCGATTTACCACCCAGAAGCAGCCTCTTTTAGAGCAGTTGTGCTTTTCACAGAGGAAAACTTTTCTGAAATGATCATCTGGGGTTGTCATGTTCCTTGTTCAGAGGAGAATTGCCTGGTATTTCGGGGCTGGACTGACCTTACTTGGCGGGATCAGACTGATATACTTCAGGAAAGTTTTCCTCCTTGATAAGCACACTGGTCTAAAAGAGGCTGCTTCCGGGTAGTAAATCGCCAAAGAACTACCTGATGAGCTGTTGTTCATTCCTGGTAGAGCGCTTCTCTCTTTGTATGTATACAATATCCTGTGCACAGCTAGTACTGCCACAGCCGGAGATGTCTGGTGTATACAATATCTGTGTACAGCTAGTACTTCCACAGATTAGTACTTCCACAGCTGGTGATGTCTGGTGTAAACAATATCTTGTGCACAGCTAGTACTGCCACAGCCGGTGATGTCTGGTGTACACAATATCCTGTGCACAGCTAGTACTGCTACAGCGGGTAATGTCTGGTGTACACAATATCCTGTGCCACAGCTATCACTGCCTCAGCCGGTGATGTCTGGTGTATATCGTGTGCACAGCTGGTACTGCTGCCACACCCAGTGATGTCTGGTGTACACAATATCCTGTGCACAGCTAGTACTGCCACAGCCGGTGATGTCAGGTGTATACAATATCCTGTGCACAGCTAGTACTGCCACAGCCGGTGATGCCAGGTGTATACAATATACTGTGCACAGCTAGTACTGCCACAGCCGGTGATGTCAGGTGTATACAATATCCTGTGCACAGCTAGTACTGCCACAGCCGGTGATGCCAGGTGTATACAATATCCTGTGCACAGCTAGTACTGCCACAACCAGTGATGTCAGGTGTATACAATATCCTGTGCACAGCTAGTAATGCCACAGCCAGTGATGTCGGGTGTATACAATATACTGTGCACAGCTAGTACTGCCTCAGCCGGTGATGCCAGGTGTATACAATATCCTGTGCACAGCTAGTACTGCCACAACCAGTGATGTCAGGTGTATACAATATCCTGTGCACAGCTAGTACTGCCACAGCCGGTGATGCCAGGTGTATACAATATACTGTGCACAGCTAGTACTGCCACAGCCGGTGATGTCAGGTGTATACAACATACTGTGCACAGCTAGTACTGCCACAGCCGGTGATGTCAGGTGTATACAATATACTGTGCACAGCTAGTACTGCCACAGCCGGTGATGTCAGGTGTATACAACATACTGTGCACAGCTAGTACTGCCACAGCCGCTGATGTCTGGTGTATACAATATACTGTGCACAGCTAGTACTGCCACAGCCGGTGATGTCAGGTGTATACAATATACTGTGCACAGCTAGTACTGTCACAGCCGGTGATGTCTAGTGTACACAATATACTGTGCACAGCTGTTACTGCCACAGCCGGTGATGTCAGGTGTACACAATATCCTGTGCACAGCTGGTACTGCCACAGCCGGTGATGTCTGGTGTATACAATATACTGTGCACAGCCAGTGATGTCTGGTGTATACAATATACTGTGCACAGCTAGTGATGTCTGGTGTATACAATATACTGTGCACAGCTAGTACTGCCACAGCCAGTGATGTCTGGTGTATACAATATACTGTGCACAGCTAGTACTGCCACAGCCAGTGATGTCTGGTGTATACAATATACTGTGCACAACTAGTACTATTACAGCCGGTGATGTCTGGGGTATACAATATCCTGCGCACAGCTAGTACTGCCACAGCTGGTGATGTCTGGTGTACACAATATACTGTGTATATATATTGTAAAGTAAGAATGCTTTTTATTTTATTTTTATCAGTTAACAAAAAGTTAAGTGAGTAAGCAGAAGAAATGTCTAATTCATTATTTGGTGTGACCACCTTTTGCCTTTAAAACAGCATAATTTCTAGTCAAATAGTTAAACTAGCTGGCAGTTTTTTAAGTATCTCGGCAGGTTGGTTGTTCCAAAAATATATAACATTAGCTTAGTGAGAGCTTTAAAAATCAAAAGATTTTTTCGAGATTTTAGCTCTCAAAGCTGCAATTCCATGGTCTCCTTTCTAATCACAGCGCGCCCGATCACGCTATTGAACTTAATGTAGCTTTCTCCCGCTCTGGTAGCAAGCTACATAAAGTTCAATAGCGCGATCGGGCGCGTTGTGATTAGACATTAAAGTGATTTTCAAAAAGCAGACCAGATTACAAGATCCTGGAAAGGAGATCAGGAAATGAATTTTAAGTCACACTGAGACTGAGTGACATACTATTTTGAGTGTCTTCTGCAGATCACAATATGGATAATCCTTTTCACAGTATGAAAGGGAGTCATGGATGAAATTCAGTTGTATATATAACAATCTGGCAATTTATTACGAATGTATTACTTGAAAAAAAAATATTGTGGGGAGAGTGCCAGTAAATCCCCTTGAGATAAATGGGGTGTGTCCATTCTATGGACTCAATAGAAAATAGGGCTGGGTCTTCAAACTTTTCCAGGGCAGTTTTTTATTCTCAGTCCAGCCCTGTCGATAAGACCATTAATTCTAACCTCATCCCCAACTTCAATTGCAGAAATGCAGCCCCAAAATTGCAAGGAACCTCCACCATGCGTCACTGTTGCCTGCAAACATTCATTCTTGTGCTGTTCTCCAGCCCTTTTTGGAACAAAGTGCCTTCTGCTACAACCAACTATTTCATATTTTGACTCATCAGTCCAGGACAGCTGCTGTCATTTTTCTTCACCCCAGTTCCTATGTTTTCATGCAGTTGAGTCATTTGCCCTTGTTTCCACATCTGAGGTATGGCTTTTTGGCTGCAATTGTTCCATGAAGACCACTTCTGCCCAGACTTCTCCGGACAGTAGATGGATGTACCAGGGTCCCACTGTATACTACCAGTTTTGAGATGATGGCACTGCTGGACATCATCTAATTGCGAAGGGAAGTAAGCATGATGCATATTTCATCTGCGGCACAAAGTTTTCTTGGATGACCACTGCATCTACGAGTTTGCCATTTTCTTTGTGCTTCTCCAGAAGAGCTTGGACAGCACGTCTGGAAACCCCTGTGCTCAGTCTTGCCATGGTGTATGACTTTTGACATTAAACTTTTCAGCAACCTCACCTTGTTAGCAGAGTTTGACTATTCCTCACCATTTTATTCCTGCTACACAGCTATTTCAGTTTCAGTTAATGATTATGTTACAAATTAAAGTGATGATCAGCACCTGTTTGGTATAACTGTTTAATCATGCCCCTGACTATATGCCTAAAAAACCCTTGACATAAATATCTAGATTGTAAATTCCCACAGGAATAGGGCCCTCGACGACTCCTCTTGTGTTTGTCAAATTTTGTCTTGTCTCTTTCAAGTTTTGTATAATAGTTTTATTTAAAAAATTGTACCCAGCATACACACACAGTGCCTTAAATAAATGCACTTGTGCCCTCACCCGGGATGAAAGCTTGGGCAAGTACTACAGAGACAGATATTTATCTTTAAAGAAAAAGTTATATTAAGTTTATTAGTGTGCGGGGGCTTCAGAATGAGGAGGCGGGCAGCCATGCAACTTTAGTAGCTCCCAGTGTGGGAGAGGACAGATAAGTATTAAAATGTTAATTTACGTTATCTCAAAGTTTTGGTCTCACTATATATAGAGATAAGATAAAGAGGATGTGTGTAAAAATAGGGAAATAAGGTGAGATATGCTCTCCATGCAACTCTACCCATTTCATTTGGTTTAAATTAGCAGAGGCAGCTATTATTCCAAGTAAAAATATACCTATAAGCCTACTTAAAGGGACAGTCTACCATAGGATTGTTATTGTTTTAAAAGATAGATCCCTTTATTACCCTTTCCCATTTTGCATAACTAACAGTTATATTAATATACTTTTTACCTCTGATTACCTTGTATCTAAGAACCTTCTTCCAGCCCCCTGATCACATGACTGTGACTGTTTATTATCTATTGTCTTAAATTTAGCATTGTTTTGTGCTAAATCTTAAATAACCCCCTGTGCCTGAACACAGTGTTATATATATGGCCCACATGTACTTTCTGTCTCTTTGTGTTGAAAAGAGATTTAAAAAGCCTGTGATAAGAGGCAGCCCTCAAAGGCTTAGAAATTAGCATATGAGCCTACCTAGGTTTAGTTTAAACTAAGAATACCAAGAGAAAAAAGCAAATTTGATAATAAAAGTAAATTGGAAAGTTGATTAAAATTAAAAGTCCTATCTGAATAATGAAACTTTAATTTATACTAGACTGTCCCTTTAAAGGAGAAATCCTAAAGTGGATATATGGTGTAATTTATATGATGGACAACCACCTTCAAACTGATCTGGTTATAAGAGGATATTAGTGTTGTGGTATAATTTTCTTATATGATTTACAGTTTGAACAGCGGTTTGAAGTAAGTCAGATGACTCGTTATAAAGGATCCTGTATTTTTATGGGTTTATGCTTCTGGAATATGCACACAAAAAATTACAATTCTGTCTAGATATATCTAATCTAGTATCTCTCTCTCTTGTTGAGTAATATATTACTGTGGAAATTCCCCACTGAACTGTTGCTTTAAAAGGGGACACTAAACCCAATTTTTTTTCTTTCATGATTCAGATAGAACATGCAATTTTAAGCAACTTTCTAATTAACTCCTATTATCAAATTTTCTTTGTTCTCTTGCTTTTTCTTATTTGAAAAGCAGGAATCTAAGCTTAGGAGCTGGCCCATTTTTGGTTCAGCACCTGGGTTTAGAATCCCTTTAACCACTTAACTGCATAAAACAACACATGATCGTTATTGCTTTTAGTAGAGATGACAAACATATGAGGATGAGCTTTTGGAGCTTATTACATTACCATCTCAAAGTGTTTAATGTCCCTTTAAATAAAAACTAGTTTTAAACTTTAAAGGGACAGTCTACACCAGAATTTTTATCTATATGGCACACATGAACTTACACCCTTTAGTTGTGAAAAAAATGTCAAAATGCATTCAGATAAGAGGCAGCCTTCAAGGGCTTATAAATTAGCATATGAACATCCTAGGTTTAGCTTTCAACAAAGAATATCAAGAGAACAAAGCAAAATTGATGATCAAATTTAATTGGAAAGTTGATTAAAATTGCATGCCCTATCTGAACAATAAAGGTTTATTTTTGACTAGACTGTCCCTTTTAAACAACCCTGATCACGTCTGCCTATTTAATCTGTTCCATTTTATAGTAAAAAATGCATCTACTCCTCAAAACTCACCCTGTATCTTGTCCAAATGGGATATTGCAGAGTATTTAGCATATGTCACAGATATGAACTTGAGGTCCACTTGCTATATTTCAGCTTAGTATTTACGTAAACCTTTTTACCTGTCATGCAAGGAAATATACAGTAAAATGTACTCGCCAATATCTTTATGTCCGGGAGGTTTTGTAACAAACTGCATCACTTTAAAGGAACCTTAACACACTAATATTACAAGACATTTGTGTAGCGTTTCAATGACCTAACATACAGGTCAAGAGTGACAACTATCAGACTAGATTAATACCTAATTTGCTGCCGTTGTGTTTCTATAGCTAAAGTCCTACACTTACAAACTTGTTACTTACATTGCTTAATATTACAGTTATGGACAGATATGATGAAAATGGCAGAGATTTACGCCGAGAAACGCATTGCAGATCATTTGGGGATCTCAAATGTTCCTATGTTCCCCCATTTTTCAGCTATATAGTTGCTTGTTTTTATGACCTTTTAATAAATGTTTTTAACCAACTATTGGAGAAAACAGTGGCTATAACCGGAGGTTGGAGTTTCCGGAGACCAGCTTGCTGACACGCTAAGAGTTGTCAGTCTTCCCCCATTAGCATGAGAGTGCTTTCAACAATTGTGAGTACCCTTGTTCCCAGCACCTTAAGGCTACTATTTGTTGAAGATTCATACACACATGGGTGCCTCTTTGTCTTTCTAGATTTTCTGTTGAGAAACAGATAGGTAGCAGGGTTGGGTTGTGATGTGTGCAATTCCAATTCTCATAGTTGAAAAACCCACTTGTTTTTATTTTACACTTACTATAATGCATCTTTAAAGATGTGTAGTAGATAACACAGCTACATGCTTTCATTCATTAGAGGAGGTGATTTTAGTGCTATGGACCCAGCCAATCTATATGTTTAACCCTTGCACACTGGTTAAACACATATGTAAAGCGCCACTTGGGAAGTCGCAGAAAAATGCTGGGTGGTGCAGATTATAGTTAAAAAACATCTACACATGACAGTGAGTTAGATTCAAAGCCATCTCTAGCTTCTATGGTAATCCATTCACTAAAGCTTATACACTTTCTTTAGGGAACTATAGAATTAGATTGTAATTGGTGAGGCTAGGGAGAGCTTGGAGGGGGCTATAGAGGGTTGTTAGTGAATCTGCTCTGATGAAAACAACACTACAGAAGAAGTATAACATTTATAGGAGTTAGACATTGTATTAATTACATGACTGGACAAATAAAGCTGGAGATAAAAAAATAAAAAGTTGGTATTTTATTTAATATTTATTCAGTAAAAATGTTAATAAGTTCATTACAATCTGTTTAAAAGTAATATATTACACACAATATAAAAGCAGTTTACAAACACGTTTTCGGATATTGTGGAACAACACACATTATTGTGGAATTACTAAATCTCATAATGTCTATGGTCGTTTTGTAGAACACAGGATTTGTGCAATTAGAGAGTATGAATCAGCGGAAAAGTGCGTTAGTGAATATTCTTTGGTATTTGTGAAAACAACTCTACCAAGGAAAAGCAATTAAGTGAATGAGAATCATTGGATGCCCCATAATGTGTTTCAATGATTTATTATATCAGCTGCATAGTATAAAATGTATAGGGAAATGCACCTTTAGGTTTATTTGTATATAAAATAGCTGCTTTTGCTTATTAAGCTACAACCCATTGAAATGGCCTGAGCTTGAACGGAGAGCAGACCTCATCGTATCACTCTCTATAAGCACAAAAGCCAATTGATCTTATTCTCTGTATACAGGGCAATACCTAGAGAGCAATTAAAATGAATTTTCTGGTACCTCTCTCTCACCTACCACCACTGGGAGTGTGATTTCTTCTACTGGATCTTGTTTACTGTAGTCATTACTGCAGTATTGACATTTGTATTATAAATGGCAGATTCAACAGGCAAAAGCAGATATTTATAATGTAAAAATAAAGATAAAGGAGCTATGTGTACACAATTTAATACACTGCAGCAAGTAAAATAGATAATAGGGAACACATAAAAGGGGAGAATATTTTACATTATACTGCTTCGTTAAACGTTTCTGATGTCGATTCAGTCAGTGTACAAATAAAAAAAACAAAAACAAAAAACTTTCTAACTTATTAAGCAGGAAAAAACACCCCCTGCCCTGCCTGTGCTTAATACTACTGCACACAGGAACTGGATGTTTCCTAATCAAAGACAGATGCTCTTTGTCTGTGTTGTATTATTTATTAAGCAGTGCTTCTAGCTAAACAGCACTATTTTTGTTTATCATACTGCTGAACTACTGCACTCTAATGCTCCCTTCTACAGGTTGCTTGTAAAGCAATGTTACAAACATTGCCAGCATACACATGCACACTCCTGAGCCTACCTCAGTATGCTCTCATAGAAAGGAGTAAAGATTCAACAAAGACTAACAAACAAAAAATGTCAGTTTGACAACAAAAATAAACTGAAAATACTTTTTTTTTTTAAATTGCACGCTCTATCTGAATCACAACGTTTTAATTTTGATTTTAATGTCCCTGTAATTGGAATAACTAGGTATTAAAATAAATCAGGCATTACACTTTATATTTGCTCATTAAAAAAAAAGACAAGTCCATCGTTAAAAAAAATAATTCATGTTACATTAAAATAAATAAGTTATTTAAAAAAACAAAACACATATTTACAGATTTGGTAGGAATGCAAATACTTTAGGGTTACTTTGAGTCTAGGAAAGCCATTAGTCATTTGTATTATACAATATTCTTTATACAAAATAAAGCATGTAATTGATCAAATCTGTGAACTACTGATGAAAGAGAAACGTTTTTTTGTGGAGAGAAATGATTATGCAATTCACACAACTTTTAAGAAAACTTTAAAAAACAACAACACAGGACAACGTTGAACAACCCTGTGCTATGTTCTCATAGATGGACGTAAACCAAAAAAGCTTCTGTTTGAAGCAGAGGGTCCCGTAGAAACTAGACTTGTGTCTGTTGCATTAAAAGACATTCCACTGGTGGAAAACAAGACCGAGGAATTTGCTGCCTTCTCCTTAATGAGCGTATGCTCCCATTTAAAATATTCACAACCTTTTCCGTTTTCATCATTACGTTTCCTTACAGAACAGGTATAAAACCCTTTGCCCTGGTTAGGGCCAACAGCTGAAACAGTAAGTCTCTTAGCTCTTCGACCACAGTTACACAAAGGTGCTGTGAATTTGCTATTTTTCAATGACCTGATTGTGCCATTTGTGCTGGTCGTAGACTTTAAAACTGAAGACTTTGTACTGCGAGAATGATTTGAGGTCAAAGGTAAGGAACAGTTACCTACTGACCTTTGATCTCTGTGTATGGTAAAAGGTTGTTTTTTTGGTGGGGAGTAAAAGCTCACACTTGAAAGCTTTCTCTTTGGAAAGAAAGATTTTAGAGATTGTTGAACACTGGCGTTAACGGATCTGTTTCCCAATGCAACAGGCAACTTAAAAGTTGAGCAACTAGAGACAGGTTGTTTTGAGTTTGTGTTATAGATGGTCGTATTTGGGCTTTTGTAAACAATCGAATTGACACTGGTAATCTGTGGTTTAAAGATAACACTTTTACCATTTAAACCATTATAATTTTCTACACTTGTTTCTGATGTTGACATTGAAATTAACGGCACTTGATCATGTGGCTGGGTAGATTTGTCAATGGGTTCTTCTTGAGTATCTTCTATAACTGCGGCATCTTCCCAATCAGCTAACATAGACAAGCAGTCAGAACTATAGCTGATATCCAATCCAGAAATGTCATTCACAGATGAAACTGTGGTGGAAATTAGTACATGCCCCAAACCAGAAGAGTTGCTTTCAATAGGTGTAGATGTAAAGGATCCTATTTGTTTCCCAGTTTGCAAAGTATTGAGGGACGTTTGGTTGGAAAAACAGTGTTTATTTGTATTGCCAAGGGTCACAGAGAGTCCATTTATTATGGTCTGAGGTGTGAATGTCTCTCGGACACTGGGTTTGACTAAGGATTTAGTACCTGGAGATTGTTGGACATTCAGTCTGTTAGAGGGTTGTCCGCAAATAGAAGAGGTCTCACTTTCTGAAGTTTGCTTGTTGTTCCTTATCATGGTTAACGAAACCTGGTCACCACTTTTTTTATCTGAATTGGAGTTTTGCGCTGGTAATTCTTGAGGGGGGTGTGCAGAGGACATCTTGGGTTTTACCTAGGATTCCATAAACAAAACCCAAAACATTTCAAAATGTCTTTGCTTAATGCTGTGGTAAAATAAAAGATGAAGCTGTGTATCTCAAACTGGTTAAAGATGCATTGCTTCTTCATAGTAAAAACCATCTTTCACATGTCATAACTTGGTAATGCAAGAAAAAAGGGAGCTCTGAAGAACCAACTGACCTTGTCTAAGGATTTGGTTATTTTCATGACACACCCATCACAAATCATTCTCCAGGCGAGCTTTGCAGTGTTACGGGAATCATCCAAACCTGAAAGAAAACAAGGTTATATACAAAACATTATACCAGAGGTGGATAATACACTCTTATGATGTGCACAAGTAGAAAACATTTCAAACTCAACACACTCGAGTCTCAAGCAGCCCACGCCTTGCTAGACAAGTCTGTCTTATCTCTTCTTTCATTAAAAAGACATATAGTTGTAATATTAAAGTGATGTACAATATTTTTAATCAACGTAAAAGATGGGGACTTTCATTCATGAAAGGCTTTGTAAAGATTAATTTTTTTTTTTTTTAATAATTATCCTTTCAGGCTTTCATATATTGCGCTGTTCCTCCACCTCTAATGGATACTCTTTTCACTGACTGTAGCCAATCAGATTGCGCCCCCTTTGGCATCCAAAATCAGGGGAGTTATTTACTTGTTAGACGCCAAAGGAGGTGATAGAGATAATATAAAAATTATATATATATATATATATATATATATATATATATATATATATACACATACACATATACACACACACATATATATAAACACACACACACGATATAAATACATTGTTAGATTTTAAAATGGCCTCTTTTAGATGTATTAAAGAAAGATACTTTAATGAGCATGTAATCATAAGATTATGATTTTTATAGAAACTAAAAAAAGATTGAGACATGAGCCTCCTGCTTCAAAAATACTCTTTACCTACCTCGAATGAGGATTCATCACCGCTAAATATTACATATTCTATAGTGCAGTTAAAAAATAATAAACACTATAAACAAGTATATAATAATAATGTTAGAGAAAAAAAAAATCTGGTACAGACCACTATTCTTTTATTCATAAAACCATACCAGAATGTTCCCTTCCAGCAAATTCAATTCCTAAATCCTGTAATGCGCCATTTAATCCTTTTGGTTTGCGATTGTAAAAAAGCTGAAAGGTAAAAGGAAAGGTAAAGAAGTAAAAGAAAACCAATTCTCATGAATCCTATAAAGTTAGTTTAACTGCTTTAAAAGGAAACCGTTATAAAATATTGAGAAAACCAATAACATTTACAGTCCCTTTAACAACTTATTTGGTTGCTTCACAACGTGCTGAAGCTGCCTCGGGTAGACAAGGAGTGAATAGATGCAAGAATATATAAATGAATCTAACGCTCTAGAACTTGCAATCTGTAGGACAGAGGGTTTAATGGGTCTGTTTTGTTTTCTAATAATGGTCTAGTTTAAGGGCCAGCTCACCTTGTACGTCAACCTGAGATCCACCCAGGAGTTTAAGATTTCAGGTTTTCTAATCTGTTTTCTTTTGCATTCGTACAACAAGCAGACGCCCAAATCCCAGTCTGTAAAAAATAATGCAAACATAAAACAGCGCTGTCAAACCCTGGGATAAACACACCAGAAGGTGCCTTAATTCTCACCATACTATTTGTCCTGCTTACACACCACTACACGGACTAAAAAACCAACAACTCTTAAACAGGAAATACAACAAAGGGACGCAACATAGCGTAATCTTCAAGGACAAATGAAAAGCAAGTATAAAAGTGACCACTCACAATTAAAGATAAGCCGAAAGGCAATTAGATTTCTTCCCTTTGGGCTTCATGCTATAGCCAAATCGGTCTCATAATAACTTTACTCAAGAGAGCGGATGTCAGCTTGGTTAAAAAACACTTTTTTTTTTTTTTAAGACCTTTTCTGGACTTTTTGTTGTTTATACTATCTATAAGAAAACTGCCGTTTTACTCTTGTATCTTCCATAGATCTTTCTACATAACAGCACTTTATAAATAAGTGACAATTTGTTTGCTGCATGCAAAACTAGCTACCAGAGTCAAAATTATCCTACAATTATAATGCCTTTAAATAAGAGAAACTTAAAGGGATATGAAACCCATTTTTTTTTCTTACATGCTTTAGAAAGAGCATGAAATTTTAAACAACTTTCCAATTTACTTCTTTTATCTAATTTGCTTCATTGTCTTGATGCCCTTTGTTGAAAATCTAAATAGGCTCAGTAGGTCCTGATTGGTGGCTGCACACAGATGCCTTGTGTGATTGGCTCACCAATGTGCATTGCTATTTCTTCAACAAAGGATATCTAAGGAATGAAGCAAATTAGATAATAGAAACAAATTGGAATGCTGTTTAAAGTTGTATTCTCCGTCAATCATAAAATAAAAATTTGGGGTTTCATGTCCCTTTAATTCTATTCTGATTCAATGCACTTTGAGGATAATAAGTTTGCAAAGATCATAACTAAACATTTCCACAGACAATAAAACTCAAACTGTAAAAAAACAACAAATAATTTATTCTGCGTGTGTTTTACCTGACCAAGTTACAAAACCACACATCCGCTGTTCTGAGGTTGCATGGGCTGGCATCACGCTAGGGAAAATGATGCTCTTCTCTTCTTGGATTTTGCGGATCCAGCTTGAGAACTGGGACAAACAGATCTTTAAGGGAACCCCTTCATCCACTTGTTGCTGTTTAAAGATGGAAATTGTTATCTAGTTCCTCCCCTGTGCTTTGTAAACAAATGAATATGTAATAACAATTCAGTTTACCTGTTTTATACCGGTTAGTTCTGTACAGAAGGCAGAGAGGACGGGATGTTCCTGAGGCTGAACATAAGTGCGGAATTCAGACTCAATCTCTCCGTTTGATGTGTTTAATAAAACCGCAGGAAATTCAACTACAAAATTAAGGAATATATAAATGATTGATATTGTTGCAGGATACATTTCAGTACTTGGGGAAAACAAACAATTTGAGATTTCTTACATCTTAGATTACAGAAATCAGACTTTTTTTTTTAGAGCCAATAATTCCCACTTTTTTTTTTTCATTTTTCCTGGGAGAAATAAAGGAAGTGCCTATTTGCCAATGAGTATTAACAGGAAGTACACAAGTCTTATTGCTTTTTTATTTTCATTTAAAGGGGCAGTAAACCTACAAAATAATGATATAGAAGTCGGCACAAAGTGCAGAATTATATAACATTAGCTTAGCCTCAAGTATTTACAACAAAGTGTTCCTGAAATATTTTACTACGAAGTTGAGTTTTGCAGAACGCCGCTCCTAGCTCTACTGAGCAGATCTGTTTTTTCTTAAGCGCATCGTGGGCACGCTGTCTGGTCACAGCGCGCCCAATCGCGCCATTAAACTGAATGTAGCTCGCTCCCACTACTAGACCAGAGCGTGAGCGAGCTACATTGATTTTAATAGCGCGATCGGGCGCGTTGTGACCAGACAGTGTGCCCGCGATGCGTTAAAGAAAAAACAGACCTGCTTAGTAGAGCTAGGAGCGGCGTTCTGCAAAACTCAACTTCCTAGTAAACAATCTCAGCAACACTTTGTTGTATATGCTTGGGGCTAAGCTAATGTTATATAATTCTGCACTTTGTCATTATTATTTTGTAGGTTTACTGCCCCTTTAAATAGATTTCACATAATATTTTTAGGCAAAAAAAAAAAAAGAAGTGATGTGCTTTTATATAGAGATGATATAAAAAAATAAGCAGAATGTATATACATGAACCATATACATTAGTGATAAATAATATTATATATTTGCTAGATGCTAGTGCTAAATAATGCAGCAAGAAAGCAGAAAGTTATTTTTTGGTTTTATTTGAAGTTGTGCCCAAATCATCTCTGGGTAGGTCCCATTATATTGTATCCATGAATATCACAACTTTCCCACTTCACAATCCAGATATATTAAAGGGGCATTATGCACTAGACTTTTCTTTGCATAAATGTTTTGTAGATGATCAATTTATATAGCACATCAGGGAGTGTTTTTGTAACAATGTTTAGTTATGCTTTTTTTTTATAATAACACTGTGCTGATTTTCAGACTCCTAGCCAAGCTAATAACCAAGATGTATACGCTCGTTTACAGACTCCTGTTTGTGTAATCTGTCTTTTCATATGCGGGGTGGGATCTGCTGTTTCTGTTTCCCCAGCCCCTTTCAGTGGGTGTCCCAGCCTAATCTCAGCAACAGTGCTAAACTAGGAGCTTCTAGGTACGTTTTTAATAGGTTTTATACTGGATTTTTAGATCAGCATCTGTGAATATTATTCTTTATAGTATTGTCTATTACATGCAGTTAAATGAAAACTGGTGTATTCTGTCCCTTTAATACTTACTAATTTCTTGACCATAATGCTTTGCGTCTTTCCAACATGTGGACTCAAAATCAATGACAATCAAGTATTGAAAAAACTGTTCTGTAACAGATCAAACAAAAACGTCAGAAAGTTCTCAATTGTTTCTCAAGAAAATCATATAGATTTTTATTTGTACCACTTACTAGTTTTGGGGCTGCAGCCGTTCTTAGAGGTCACAGAGAATTTAGAGCTTCTCCTAATGAATCCAAGCTGCCTGCAGGACATGACGTTCAAAATACTTTCATGGTTCAGATAAAGCATGCAGTGAATATTCATTTATTTAGTCCTCTTGGTAGGAGCTGCAATGCCTTACTGGGAGCTAGCTTAAAAAGGTGACTACACACATGCCCCATCAGTGGCTCAGTATGTGTGTTCAGCTAGCTCCCAGTAGTGCACCACTGTACTGGACCTGACTGTAACTATGTGTTTAACCCCTTTGCAGGGATTAAACACAGATGTATGCAAGTAACAGTGCAATAATAAAATTGTCAAACACAGAGCAAAGCTTGGCAAACCCAGGAGCCGCGGAGCCACTGGCTCCTATAATGTTTCCCCTGGCTCCTAAGTTTTGGGGTTCTCATCCATATACAGTATCTTTATACAAACACCAGGTCTGGTTTCTAAATATTCTTACTGGCACCTAAATTGTAAACAGATTGGTCAACCCCTGCATGAGAGCGTTTTCTTTCGCCCTTTTATAGCAGATATAAACCGGCCCTTGCTCTCATCTAGTAATAAATTACAAGAAAATAAGGCAAAATAAATATATTACACATTTACATATCTTATGGGGAATTATATTTTGCATCCCTTAAATGAATACAAATAATACTGTATTTTAATACTAGGTATGTATCCAGAATAAAAAAATCTTTGTGGAAAGTTACTTTGTTCATTAATAAAGTGAGGGACCAAAAAACAATAATGAAAACTTAAAGGGACACTAAACCCGTTTTTTTTTTTCAGATTCAGATAGAGCAGCAATTTTGAGCAACTTTCTAATTTACTCCTATTGTCAAATGTTCTTCGTTCTCTTGCTATCTTTATTTAAAAAGCAGGAATTTAAAGCTTAGGAGCCAGACTATTTTAGGTTAAGCACCCTGGATAGCGCTTGCTTATTGGTGGCTACGTTTAGCAAACCAATAAGCAAGCATAACCCAGGTTTGTCAACCAAAAATTGGCCGGCTCTTAAGCTTTACATTCCTGCTTTTTAAATAAAGATAGCAAGAGAATGAAGAAAATTTGATAATAGGAGTAAATTAGAAAGTTACTTAAAATTGCTGTTTTATCTGAATCACTAAATAAAAAAAATTGGGTTTAGTGTCCCTTTAAACGATAGTCAATAAATCTTTGATCCGTTACTTACTTTGCAAGATGTTTTGTAGCCATATTTCTCCACGATTAAAAGATTTTGCCAGCTAGAAACAAAAGTGATGTTTGAGAAGATGCCAGATTATCTTGAGGAAAACATATTCAGAGTAACAAATCATATCCCCATGACACTTATTTTTGTCACAACATAGTGCTCCCAAAAGATATTGGATACGAGTAGGATTAAAAGATACTGAATGCCACCCCTGACATGAATTATAAAGAATGCTTATATGGGTATTAAACAGAGCCCCTTTGGTAAAAACTAATTTGTTAAATCAAAGTAAACATAAAAAAGAAACAGATTGTGTAAAACAAACAGAAAAAACAACTCACTGTGATGATAGGAACATTTTTTTAAACTTAAAGGGACAGTCTTCTCCAGAATTGTTCTTGTTTAAAGAAATAGATAATCCCTTTATTACTCATTCCCCAGTTTTGCATAACCAACACTGTTAAATTAATGCACTTTTTACATCTGTGATTACCTTCTATCTAAGCCTCTGCAGACTACCCCTTATCTCAGTTCTTTTGACAGACTTGTATTTTAGCCAATCAGTGCAGACTCATAAATAGCTTCTTGGGCGTGAGGACAATGTTATCTATATGGCACACAAGAACTAGCGCTATACAAAAGCACAAACAAATTGCATAATTTAATATAAATGTATTCTAATGATGATTTCTGCAATAAAAATGTAACATTTTTACTATTAGTTAAAATTTTAGCCGGGAAGAACACTGTGTAGTATTGATTTACACTACCTGCTTCTTTTCTAATATTTTGTAAATGTGTATTATAAAGGGTATACACCAACTATATTACAATTTCTTGAGAGCAATATGCTTAGTGATATTTAAGTGCCCCTGTTCTGTCCAGAACTCCAATTCCTCGAAAACTCCAATCTGACATCACTTCCGGTAACTCTATTTTAATATCTGTTTTGCCTCTGTTTGGGGGAGCACCGCTGATAGTCTGGCATAAACCTTGGGGAATGAGGTTAACAAGGGGGCCTTCACCCCCCCCTTGAACCCCCCAGGCAGAGGCAAAATAGATAGTGTAGATAGGCGATTACAGTACCCATCTGATTGGTTGTGAATCCTGTCACTCACTGGATACGGACTAATCAGATGTAAGGATTTACCGGAAGTGACGTCAGTTTGGAGTTTTCGAAGTATTGGAGTTCTCGATAGAACACCCCCATATTTTGATATAGTTGCAGTGTAGTTTTATTACAATTTCTACTGTGTGCCTTAAATACAAAATTTAAATTTTTCCATAAAATACAGTTTTCGTGGACTATATTTGTTACGATTTTAATCTGATTAAACACAATTATTTTTTTACTGCATCTAATTATTTCAAAATCTAATTTGTTCATATTATACAATTTTTAATTTACATATGGTTTTGAGCCATATTGTAATGTATGCATCTCCTTCACACTTAAATGCAGGGAACGTTATTAAAGGAACATGAAACCAAAAAGGTTTATTTCATGATTCAGACAGAGCATACAATTTTTTAAACCATTCTAACTTCTGTTATCAACTTTGCTTCATTCTCTTGGTATCTTTTGTTAAGGTGCAGCAATGCACTATTGGGAGTTAGCTGAACACATCGGGATAGCCAATGACAACAGGCATTTAAGTGCTGCCACCAATCAGCAGCTAGATCCCAGTAGTGACTTGCTGCTCCTGAGCATACAGGGGTATGCTTTTTAGCAAAGAATACCAAGAGAATGAAGCAAATTAGATAATAGAAGTAAATTGGAAAGTTGGTTAATATTGCATGTTCTATCTGAATAATAAAATAAAAAAATCTGGGTTTAATGTCCCTTTAATGTAAAGACCTACAACTGAGGCTTCATTGTACTGGTGAGATTTATTAGGGAATCCTACAAGCCCAGAGAGCTTTAGATCATTGGAACCTTAGTGCACTACCAGTCTGTATGATGAATGCCAGTAGGGCCCTTGCTGTGAATGTGACTAACCCATACAATGCCAAGGACAATATAACACAAGAACCACATCTGATTAATTACACCCAGCTAATCCCAAACTGATAGTCACCCATAATGCCAATTACAGACGGTGCATTAACACTTCCCATCAAGGGGAACCGTGTTAACCCTTAGTGCTCCTATACCACAAGCACAGAAGCTCTCACCAGCTTTACACGAATGTATACGCCGCTCTCGTTTATGCACCCAGCAATAATACAGCTGTTTCAATACTTACTGACTCTGGTAACAAAACTACTTGTTATAGGAGCCTTCCATGTCTGATTTCAAACTACCCGCTTCCGCCCATTAGACGTCACTTCCCGTGCAGCAAAGAACTTGTAAAGTGTTCGAGGTGACGGTAATCGATTAGATCGGCTTGGATTGGCATTGGTTGGCTGTAATGGCAGTAATGTGCTACCGGTAGCGCTTGGGGACCTGCTGTTGTGGTGAGAGCTCAGGGCACACGTGTACTGGGGGTAGTAACAGGGTATATTACAGAAGCAACACAATATGATTTAGTATAAAATGTGCTGACTGATTACAGAGCTGGTAACAATATTATTTAGTATAAAATGGTGCTGACTTATTACAGAACTGGTAACAATATTATTTAGTATAAAATGTGCTGACTGATTACAGAACTGGTAACAATATTATTATTTAGTATAAAATGGTGCTGATTACAGAACTGGTAACAATATTATTTAGTATAAAATGTGCTGACTGATTACAGAACTGGTAACAATATTATTATTTAGTATAAAATGGTGCAGATTACAGAGCTGGTAACTTATTATTTAGTATAAAATGGTGCTGACTAATTACAGAGCTGGTAACTTATTATTTAGTATAAAATGTGCTGGCTGATTACAGAACTGGTAACAATATTATTTAGTATAAAATGTGCTGACTGATTACAGAGCCGGTAACAATATTATTTAGTATAAAATGTGCTGACTGATTACAGAGCTGGTAACAATATTATTTAGTATAAAATGTGCTGACTGATTACAGAGCTGGTAACAATATTATTTAGTATAAAATGTGCTGACTGATTACAGAGCTGGTAACAATATTATTTAGTATAAAATGTGCTGACTGATTACAGAACTGGTAACAATATTATTTAGTATAAAATGTGCTGACTGATTACAGAACTGGTAACAATATTATTTAGTATAAAATGGTGCTGATTTATTACAGAGCTGGTAACAATATTATTTAGTATAAAATGTGCTGACTGATTACAGAACTGGTAACAATATTATTTAGTATAAAATGTGCTGACTGATTACAGAACTGGTAACAATATTATTTAGTATAAGGTGCTGACTGATTACAGAGCTGGTAACAATATTATTTAGTATAAAATGTGCTGACTGATTACAGAACTGGTAACAATATTATTTAGTATAAAATGTGCTGACTGATTACAGAACTGGTAACAATATTATTTAGTATAAAATGGTGCTGATTTATTACAGAGCTGGTAACAATATTATTTAGTATAAAATGTGCTGACTGATTACAGAACTGGTAACAATATTATTTAGTATAAGGTGCTGACTGATTACAGAGCTGGTAACAATATTATTTAGTATAAAATGTGCTGACTGATTACAGAACTGGTAACAATATTATTTAGTATAAGGTGCTGACTGATTACAGAACTGGTAACAATATTATTTAGTATAAAATGTGCTGACTGATTACAGAACTGGTAACAATATTATTTAGTATAAAATGGTGCTGATTTATTACAGAGCTGGTAAATTATTATTTAGTATAAAATGGTGCTGACTTATTACAGAGCTGGTAACAATATTATTTAGTATAAAATGGTGCTGATTTATTATAGAGCTGGTAACAATATTATTTAGTATAAAATGGTGCTGATTACAGAACTGGTAACTATTATTATTTAGTATAAAATGGTGCTGGCTGATTACAGAGCTGGTAACAATATTATTTAGTATAAAATGTGCTGACTGATTACAGAACTGGTAACAATATTATTTAGTATAAAATGGTGCTGACTGATTACAGAACTGGTAACAATATTATTTAGTATAAAATGGTGCTGGCTGATTACAGAGCTGGTAACAATATTATTTAGTATAAAATGTGCTGGCTGATTACAGAGCCGGTAACAATATGATTTAGTATAAAATGGTGCTGACTGATTACAGAACTGGTAACAATATGATTTAGTATAAAATGTGCTGACTGATTACAGAGCTGGTAACTATTATTATTTAGTATAAAATGTGCTGACTGATTACAGAATTGGTAACAATATTATTTAGTATAAAATGCTGACTGATTACAGAACTGGTAACAATATTATTTAGTATACAATGTGCTGACTGATTACAGAACTGGTAACAATATTATTTAGTATAAAATGCTGACTGATTACAGAACTGGTAACAATATTATTTAGTATAAAATGTGCTGACTGATTACAGAACTGGTAACAATATTATTTAGTATAAAATGCTGACTGATTACAGAACTGGTAACAATATTATTTAGTATAAAATAGTGCTGATTACAGAGCTGGTAACAATATTATTTAGTATAAAATAGTGCTGATTACAGAGCTGGTAACAATATTATTTAGTATAAAATGGTGCTGACTTATTACAGAGCTGGTAACAATATTATTTAGTATAAAATGGTGCTTACTTATTACAGAGCTGGTAACAATATTATTTAGTATAAAATGGTGCTGACTTATTACAGAGCTGGTAACAATATTATTTAGTATAAAATGGTGCTTACTTATTACAGAGCTGGTAACAATATTATTTAGTATAAAATGGTGCCGACTAATTACAGAGCTGGTAAATTATTATTTAGTATAAAATGAGCTGACTGATTACAGAACTGGTAACAATGTTATTTAGTATAAAATGGTGCTGACTGATTACAGAGCTGGTAACAATATTATTTAGTATAAAATGTGCTGGCTGATTACAGAGCTGGTAACAATATTATTATTTAGTATAAAATGGTGCTGATTACAGAACTGGTAACTATTATTATTTAGTATAAGGTGCTGACTGATTACAGAACTGGTAACAATATTATTTAGTATAAAATGTGCTGACTGATTACAGAGCTGGTAACAATATTATTTAGTATAAAATGTGCTGACTGATTACAGAACTGGTAACAATATTATTTAGTATAAAATGTGCTGACTGATTACAGAGCTGGTAACAATATTATTTAGTATAAAATGTGCTGACTGATTACAGAACTGGTAACTATTATTATTTAGTATAAGGTGCTGACTGATTACAGAACTGGTAACAATATTATTTAGTATAAAATGTGCTGACTGATTACAGAACTGGTAACAATATTATTTAGTATAAAATGGTGCTGATTAAAGAACTGGTAACTATTATTATTTAGTATAAGGTGCTGACTGATTACAGAACTGGTAACAATATTATTTAGTATAAAATGTGCTGACTGATTACAGAAATGGTAACAATAATATTTAGTATAAAATGTGCTGACTGATTACAGAGCTGGTAACAATATTATTTAGTATAAAATGGTGTTGGCTGATTACAGAACTGGTAACAATATTATTTAGTATAAAATGTGCTGACTGATTACATAGCTGGTAACAATATTATTTAGTATAAAATGTGCTGACTGATTACAGAACTGGTAACAATATTATTTAGTATAAAATGTGCTGACTGATTACAGAACTGGTAACAATATTATTTAGTATAAAATGGTGTTTGCTGATTACAGAACTGGTAACAATATTATTTAGTATAAAATGGTGTTTGCTGATTACAGAACTGGTAACAATATTATTTAGTATAAAATGGTGTTTGCTGATTACAGAACTGGTAACAATATTATTTAGTATAAAATGGTGCTGATTACAGAACTGGTAACAATATTATTTAGTACAAAATGTGCTGACTGAATACAGAACTGGTAACAATATTATTTAGTATAAAATGGTGCTGACTGATTACAGAGCTGGTAACAATATTATTTAGTACAAAATGTGCTGACTGATTACAGAGCTGGTAAAAATATTATTTAGTATAAAATGGTGCTGGCTGATTACAGAGCTGGTAAAAATATTATTTAGTATAAAATGGTGTTGGCTGATTACAGAGCTGGTAAAAATATTATTTAGTATAAAATGGTGCTGACTGATTACAGAGCTGGTAACAATATTATTTAGTATAAAATGTGCTGACTGATTACAGAGCTGGTAACAATATTATTTAGTATAAAATGTGCTGACTGATTACAGAGCTGGTAACAATATTATTTAGTATAAAATGGTGCTGACTGATTACAGAGCTGGTAACAATATTATTTAGTATAAAATGTGCTGACTGATTACAGAGCTGGTAACAAATATTATTTAGTATAAAATGTGCTGGCTGATTACAGAACTGGTAACAATAGTATTTAGTATAAAATGGTGCTGATTTATTACAGAGCTGGTAACAATATTATTTAGTATAAAATGTGCTGACTGAATACAGAACTGGTAACAATATTATTTAGTATAAAATGGTGCTGACTGATTACAGAACTGGTAACAATATTATTTAGTATAAAATGGTGCTGACTGATTACAGAACTGGTAACAATATTATTTAGTATAAAATGGTGCTGACTGATTACAGAACTGGTAACAATATTATTTAGTATAAAATGTGCTGACTGATTACAGAACTGGTAACAATAGTATTTAGTATAAAATGGTGCTGATTTATTACAGAGCTGGTAACAATAGTATTTAGTATAAAATGGTGCTGATTTATTACAGAGCTGGTAACAATATTATTTAGTATAAAATGTGCTGACTGAATACAGAACTGGTAACAATATTATTTAGTATAAAATGGTGCTGACTGATTACAGAACTGGTAACAATATTATTTAGTATAAAATGGTGCTGACTGATTACAGAGCTGGTAACAATATTATTTAGTATAAAATGTGCTGACTGATTACAGAACTGGTAACAATATTATTTAGTATAAAATGTGCTGACTGATTACAGAGCTAGTAACAATATTATTTAGTATAAAATGTGCTGACTGATTACAGAGCTGGTAACAATATTATTTAGTATAAAATGTGCTGACTGATTACAGAGCTGGTAACAATATTATTTAGTATAAAATGTGCTGACTGATTACAGAGCTGGTAACAATATTATTTAGTATAAAATGGTGCTGACTGATTACAGAACTGGTAACAATATTATTTAGTATAAAATGTGCTGACTGATTACAGAGCTGGTAACAATATTATTTAGTATAAAATGTGCTGACTGATTACAGAGCTGGTAACAATATTATTTAGTATAAAATGTGCTGACTGATTACAGAGCTGGTAACAATATTATTTAGTATAAAATGGTGCTGACTGATTACAGAACTGGTAACAATATTATTTAGTATAAAATGTGCTGACTGATTACAGAACTGGTAACAATATTATTTAGTATAAAATGGTGCTTACTTATTACAGAGCTGGTAACAATATTATTTAATATAAAATGGTGCTGGCTGATTACAGAGCTGGTAACAATATTATTTCATATAAAATGTGCTGACTGATTACAGAGCTGGTAACAATATTATTTCATATAAAATGTGCTGACTGATTACAGAGCTGGTAACAATATTATTTCATATAAAATGTGCTGATTTATTACAGAGCTGGTAACAATATTATTTAGTATAAAATGGTGCTGACTGACTACAGAGCTGGTAACAATATTATTTAGTATAAAATGGTGCTGACTGATTACAGAGCTGGTAACAATATTATTTAGTATAAAATGTGCTGACTGATTACAGAGCTGTTAATATTATTTAGTATAAAATGGTAAGCTAGCACTGCTGTATGTTGTTTAGTAAGCTAGCACTGTTGTATGTTATTTAGTAAACTAGCACTGTTTGTTATTTAGTAAGCTAGCACTGTTGTATGTTATTTAGTAAGCTAGCACTGTTGTATGTTATTTAATAAGCTAGCACTGTTGTTTGTTATTTAGTAAACTAGCACTGTTGTTTTTTATTTAGTAAACTAGCACTGTTGTATGTTATTTAATAAGCTAGCACTGTTGTTTGTTATTTAGTAAACTAGCACTGTTGTTTGTTATTTAGTAAACTAGCACTGTTGTATGTTATTTAGTAAACTAGCACTGTTGTATGTTATTTAGTAAACTAGCACTGTTGTATGTTATTTAATAAGCTAGCACTGTTGTTTGTTATTTAGTAAACTAGCACTGTTGTTTGTTATTTAGTAAACTAGCACTGTTGTATGTTATTTAGTAAGCTAGCATTGCTGTATGGCATTTAGTAAGCTAGCACTGTTATGTTATTTAGTAAACTACCAAGTTAGCACTGTTGTATGCTATTTAGTAAGATAGCACCATTGTATGTTATTTAGTAAGCTAGCACTGCTGTGTGCCATTTAGAAAGTTTTGTATAATTTAGTAAGCACTGCTATTTATTAAGCTGTGTATAATTACGTAAATTAGCAATGTTGTATGATATATTTAGTAAGCTGTGTATAATTTAGTAAGCTAGCAGTGTTGTATGTTAGTGCTATCTTACAAAATTATAAACAGCTTACTAAATGTTATGTTATTTAGTAAGCTAGCACTGTTATGTCATTTAGTAAGCTGTTTATAATTTTGTTAGCTAGCAATGTATGTTATTTAGTAAGCTGTGTATAATTTTGTTAGCTAGCAATGTTGTATGTTATTTAGTAAGCTGTGTATAATTTTGTAAGCTAGCACTGTTGTATATAATTTTGTAAGCAAGCACTGTTGTATGTCAATTAGACAGATATGTATAATTTTGTAAGCTAGCACTGTTGTATGCGATTAAAGGGACATTCCCGTCAAAATTTAAATGCACATATACGGTATATATTACATCTTTGTATAGAAACATATTTGCAATATACATGTATTGGCAAAAATGCTTCTTTTAAAAGTTATCACTGTTTTAGTGTTAAAGGGACAGTATACTATAAAATTGGTTTTCCCTTAATGTGTTTCCAATTAGTTTTTTACCAGCTGCTGAGTATAAAATGTAAGATATTTGCTTTTTAAGGTTTACTTGTGTATATGAAATAGCTGATTTTGTGTTTTGAAGCCACAACCTAATAAAATGGGTTGAGCTTGTAGGTATAATCAGATCTCATTACTGTATCACACTGTGTACATATACATGTGTCTGTATCTTATATCTGTAGGTATAATCAGATCTCATTACTTTATCACATTGTGTACATATACATGTGTCTGTATCTTATATCTGTAGGTATAATCAGATCTCATTACTGTATCACATTGTGTACATATACATGCTTCTTTATCTTATATCTGTAGGTATAATCAGATCTCATTACATTATCACACTGTGTACATATACATGCTTCTTTATCTGATATCTGTAGGTATAATCAGATCTCATTACTTTATCACATTGTGTACATATACATGCTTCTTTATCTGATATCTGTAGGTATAATCAGATCTCATTACTTTATCACACTGTGTACATATACATGTGTCTGTATCTTATATCTGTAGGTATAATCAGATCGTATTACTTTATCACATTGTGTACATATACATGTGTCTTTATCTTATATCTGTAGGTATAATCAGATCTCATTACTTTATCACATTGTGTACATATACATGTGTCTTTATCTTATATATGTAGGTATAATCAGATCTCATTACTTTATCACATTGTGTACATATACATGTGTCTGTATCTTATATCTGTAGGTATAATCAGATCTCATTACTGTATCACATTGTGTACATATACCTGCTTCTTTATCTTATATATGTAGGTATAATCAGATCTCATTACTTTATCACATTATGTACATATACATGTGTCTTTATCTTATATCTGTAGGTATAATCAGATCTCATTACTTTATCACATTGTGTACATATACATGTGTCTGTATCTTATATCTGTAGGTATAATCAGATCTCATTACTGTATCACACTGTGTACATATACCTGCTTCTTTATCTTATATCTGTAGGTATAATCAGATCTCATTACTGTATCACATTATGTACATATACCTGCTTCTTTATCTTATATCTGTAGGTATAATCAGATCTCATTACTGTATCACACTGTGTACATATACCTGCTTCTTTATCTGATATCTGTAGGTATAATCAGATCTCATTACTGTATCACATTGTGTACATATACATGTGTCTTTATCTTATATCTGTAGGTATAATCAGATCTCATTACATTATAACATTGTGTACATATACATGTGTCTTTATCTTATATCTGTAGGTATAATCAGATCTCATTACTTTATCACATTGTGTACATATACCTGCTTCTTTATCTTATATCTGTAGGTATAATCAGATCTCATTACATTATCACATTATGTACATATACCTGCTTCTTTATCTTATATCTGTAGGTATAATCAGATCTCATTACTTTATCACACTGTGTACATATACATGTGTCTTTATCTTATATCTGTAGGTATAATCGGATCTCATTACTTTATCACATTATGTACATATACCTGCTTCTTTATCTTATATATGTAGGTATAATCAGATCTCATTACTGTATCACATTGTGTACATATACCTGCTTCTTTATCTTATATATGTAGGTATAATCAGATCTCATTACTTTATCACATTATGTACATATACATGTGTCTTTATCTTATATCTGTAGGTATAATCAGATCTCATTACTTTATCACATTGTGTACATATACATGTGTCTGTATCTTATATCTGTAGGTATAATCAGATCTCATTACTGTATCACATTGTGTACATATACCTGCTTCTTTATCTTATATATGTAGGTATAATCAGATCTCATTACTTTATCACATTATGTACATATACATGTGTCTTTATCTTATATCTGTAGGTATAATCAGATCTCATTACTTTATCACATTGTGTACATATACATGTGTCTGTATCTTATATCTGTAGGTATAATCAGATCTCATTACTGTATCACACTGTGTACATATACCTGCTTCTTTATCTTATATATGTAGGTGTAATCAGATCTCATTACTGTATCACATTGTGTACATATACATGTGTCTGTATCTTATATCTGTATGTATAATCAGATCTCATTACTGTATCACACTGTGTACATATACCTGCTTCTTTATCTTATATCTGTAGGTATAATCAGATCTCATTACTGTATCACATTATGTACATATACCTGCTTCTTTATCTTATATCTGTAGGTATAATCAGATCTCATTACTGTATCACACTGTGTACATATACCTGCTTCTTTATCTGATATCTGTAGGTATAATCAGATCTCATTACTTTATCACATTGTTTACATATACCTGCTTCTTTATCTTATATCTATAGGTATAATCAGATCTCATTACATTATCACATTGTGTACATATACCTGCTTCTTTATCTTTTATACCTGTAGGTATAATCAGATCTCATTACTTTATCACATTGTGTACATATACCTGCTTCTTTATCTTATATCTGTAGGTATAATCAGAGCTCATTATTTTATCACATTGTGTACATATACCTGCTTCTTTATCTTATATCTGTTCGTAAACCAATCACCAATACTTGGAGAGAACAATGGAAATAAACATTTTATTACCTTATCTCTTCTATAACCCACTGGGAGTGTAATTTCTTCTACTGGCTGTGTTAACACAGCTTGGCCTTGAGGCCAAAATCTTTCAGAATAGGTGGGGATACCACAGGCTAAACAAACAATTTCAAATGCCAATATAAGGGTAATGGAAATACTTGTAAACAATTTAATACCATCCAGCAGGTAAAGTGGATCACTGGGAACAAATTAAAGGGGAGAAAATTTTTGAGTAAACTGTCCCTTTAATATTTTTATCTGCATGTGAAGCATAGCTACATATTGTCACTGCACCCACAATTTTAATACTGCAGCTGCTCAGATCATCAGTGGGGCCTGTATCATGTTAGCAATTAACAAATTGAGTCATTTCCAGATGGTACAAGCACCTTAGGCTCTCTGAGCAAGTGCTGTATATAAAATGCTGGTGCACGGTGCATACTTAAATACACTTTTGAAACAGCTATAGCTTTTATTAGAAGCCCTTTTGCTAATACGTGTATATTACAAAATTGCTTCTGTTCATTACCGAAATGCACCCATGTGGTTTCCAATTTTGGCTGGAATATCCCTTTAAGTTGTGTATAAGACAGTAAGATAGCACTGTTATATAGTATTTAGTAAGCTGTGTATAATGTAGTAAGCTAGCAGTGTTGTATAATATTTAGTAAACTAGCACTGTTGTATAATATTTAGTAAGCTGTGTATAATATTTAGTAAGCTAGCACTGTTGTATAATATTTAGTAAGCTAGCACTGTTGTATTATATTTAGTAAGCTTACTAAATATTATACAACAGTGCTAGCTTGTTAAATATTATACAACAATGCTAGCTTACTACATTATATACAGCTTACTAAATATATACAACAGTGCTAGCTTACTACATTATACACAGCTTACTAAATATTACACAACAGTGCTAGCTTACTGTGTATAATGTAGTAAGCTAGCACTGTTGTATATATTTAGTAAGCTGTGTATAATGTAGTTAGCTAGCACTGTTGTATATATTTAGTGAGCTGTGTATAATGTAGTAAGCTAGCACTGTTGTGCAATATTTAGTAAGCTAACATTTAATAAGGATAACATTTAATAAGGTGGGTAAAATTCTAGGAGCCAGTGGCTCGCTGGCTACAGGGTTTGTTGAGCCCTGCTCTAAAATATTGAAGAAACATATTTTTTTTTATATATTTATGTTCTATAATCTGGATAAGTTATTATCAGATGTTTTATTTAATAAATATATAATCAGAGGAGATTCCAGATTTTTTTTGCGGGGAAGGGGGATACACTTTGCAGGGAGGCAAACAGGAGGCATCTTAGTTGCTCTGTTGGTAGAGGTGGCATCTAGGATTTACTGTGGTTAGAGCTGGGTGGCCTAGAGGCGTAGCTAGAAAATCAAGGGGCATGGCAGCTCAGGGGTGTGGCTAAGTGTGAAGTAAACTGCAGCAGGGAGGGGCAATTTTCCTCCTCCCCAACATGGCTGAATATTGGGGTATTTTTGTAACTACATCTACCCCCAGACCAGTAGAACCTCCTCTACATATTATAAAAACTAATTGCGCTATACACTTATGTCTGTTTTGTGATTCTCTTGACAGAAGTCCTGGTGGAGAATGTCTAAAGGAAAATCTATTTTATATGGAAAGCAACCAAGCAGCGGTGAAACAAATGAGATCAAATCAAAGAAGAAAAGACAGGATTCTGACATTAGACAAGAAATAATAAGCTCAGATCTACAGAAACTTAAGGTTCTTGCTCCATATATATTTCATTTGGTTGTGAGAGTCACGCAAGGCTTTATTCTGAACAAAAATGTAAAAACATTTATTCCTATATCACAGGGCTTGACAAATACCAGAAGCAACATCTCTTAGAGTTTAACCCTGGCTCCTATTACTTATTTCCCTTGATGAAACCTAGGTCCTTTCCATGACATGACAGCATACTGAGGTAGGCTCAGAAGTGTGCACGTTATGAGTGCTATATGGCAGCAGTGTTTGTAGCGAAGTTACTCAAGAAACCTGTAGAGGGAGTTTTAGGGTGCAGTAGCTTTAGACACTATAGTAATACTCTCTGGTAATGTAAGCTGTATAGCTAGAATCACTGCTAAATAAAGAAGACAGAACACAAACTAAGAGTGCAATTGTATTTAGATAGGATAGGCAGCATGTACGTAGTGTGTGCAGTATTAGTAAGTGAATGTTGAGCTGTGGGTGTTCCCTGCTGTCACTCAGGGCTTCCTGCTGCACCTCCCTCTACAGATTTCTTATGTAACATTGCTGCATACTTTGCTGCAGGCACATAGTGTTCAAGATATGTGCACACTCCTGAGATTACTTCAGTATTCTCTCTCTTTCTCTCTCATTTTTTAAACTAGGACAACGGTTAGTACAACACTTACTTTACTTTTATCATCAAATTTGCTTTTTTCTCTTGGTATTCTTAGTTGAAATTAAACCTAGGTAGGCTCATATGCTAATTTCTAAGCCCTTGAAGGCTGCCTCTTATCACATGCTTTTTAAATTGCTTTTCACAACAAGACTTGATAGTTAATGTGGGCCATATAGATAACACTGTGTTCAGGCACAGAAAGTTATTTAAGAATTAGCACAACACAATGCTAAATGCAAGTCAATAGATAATAAACAGTCACAGTCATGTCATCAGGGGGCTGTCAGAAGGTTCTTAGATACAAGGTTATCACAGAGATGTAAAGTATCATAATATAATTGTGTTAGTTATGCAAAACTGGGGAATAGGTAATAAAGGGATTATCTATCTTTTAAAACAATAACAATTCTTTTGTAGACTGTCCCTTTAATCACAGAGTTAAAAACAAAGTATATAATATAACAGTGTTGGTTATGCAAAACTGGGGAATGGGTAATAAAGGGATTATCTATCTTTGTAAACAATAATAATCCATCATTAGACTGTCCCTTTAAGGCTTTTGTAAACTTTGTTACTCCACAAAGAGAAATCTATGATTTGTTTTTTATTTTTCAGAAGGCACCAAGACTATCTCCAGCATTGTTTCAGGATAATTGTGAAATTCATCACAGCCAGATCCATGAACTCCTTAAATACGCAGCACTAGGAAAGAGACATAACGTAGCTCAGGCCAGGTACAAAGTACTTTTGAAAATCGTTTGTTTTGTGTGAAGCAGATTTCATAGCCCCCTGAGACTAACTTGTAGTTTTTCTGCTTACACAAAGCAACACAAAACATTTCTGTTTTTCTCTGCAGATCTTATACTCGGGTAGTGATTGTGTAGTTGCACGAAACGCGTTTGAGTCTGGACCACCAATCCTTTGGTGCTTTGCTTGTTTTTATATCTCTTTTTTATTTATTTTTTGATACAATAAGATCTGTTGTTTTTGAAACTCATTGGGATATGTATAATATGTTAGTAATATATTTATTTTATTTAAACCAAAAGTGTTTGTGTAGCTGTATGACAGGCCCATGTTTGAGCTGGAATTATTGTTAATTGTTGTTATTATTGCTTTTCTAATAGAGTGTTTTATAAATATTTTTAATAGAGTGCAAACATTACTTTTAAAGGGATAGTATACACCAATTTTCTTATATAACGGCATGTAATAGACACTGCTATAAAGAAGAATATGCACAGATACTGATATAAAAATCCAGTATAAAACCTTTTAGTAACTTACTTAGAAGCTCCCAGTTTAGCACTGTTGATGGAGGCTGGGACAACCACTGAAAGGGGCTGAGAAAGCAGGAAAAACAGACCCTCTTTCCCCCTGGATATGAAAAGACCCATTACACAAACAGGAGCAAGCAGGAATCTGTAGACTTCAGACTAAATCTGATACTTTGGGGCTTGGTTATGAGTCTGAAAGTCAGCACAATGTTTTTGAAATATAAGTAAAACTATAAATTGTTACTAAGACACTGCCAGATGGTCTATATAAATGCAAAGAAAAATCTAGTGTACAATGTCCTATTAACTTGTTTAACTATTATTAAATACATAGGGCTAGATTACAAGTGGAGTGCAAATTTATTGTGTGCCCACAAACGGGCACATTTTACCGTTTTATTGGTGCAATAAATAGCCAGCCAGACATCTCGTTAATTTTATAATTGTCCCCCAATTGCTCCCAAAATAACACATGAGGTCACTGTTTTTTTTTATATAAAAAAAAAAATGTAGCATTTAAAAAACCAACACATAAAAAAAAAAACGGGTGGATGGTGTGGGGTGTTAGAAAAAAAATAAACGACAATAAAAAACGCCTTTACATTGCGGTCTATGGGGACTGTGTGTTCCCAGTAAATATATATGTATATGCTTATATACATATATATTTATATTTGCTGCCCATCGATGCGTGACTTGCCCCCTTCGCTGTGCTATTTATTATGCCCTGTCTCTCTCATGACCACAATGCTTCCGTGCAATGTTAACGCAAGGTAACGTTCACATTACACCTCACTTGTAATACCAGCGCACATTTGCGTGCGCTGGTATTACTAAATTGAGCACAGATATTGCTTTCGTGGAAGTGACATTTTGCGCTCAACTTGTAATCTTGCCCATAATTTGCATTTCAAACTTGAGTCTTGAGAAATGTGCCATAGAGCTGGGTGAATTCCACTGTAACACGTGTCCTCCTACATAACGTTCATATAAATCACATCCCTTTTATTGTAAGGAGATTACAGCTCTCATAGGTCAGAATTTTGCAAATTCAGCACCATTCATCTTCTCACAGATTCTTGAGATACTAGTGGGAAACATTGTTATCAATTTGATTTGGGGGCGGTGAAGTCAGATTCAATAACTTTATTTAAAAATGTGGGGTTGGTAAAGTCAGATTCAATAACTTTATTTAAAAATGTAGGGTTGGTGAAGTCAGATTTAATAACTTTATTTAAAAATGTGGGGGTGGTAAAGTCATATTCAATAACTTTATTTAAAAATGTGGGGTTGGTAAAGTCATATTCAATAACTTTATTTAAAAATGTAGGGTTAGTGAAGTCAGATTTAATAACTTTATTTAACAATTCTGTTTGTCTTTCTACGTATGCATGTATGTATCTGACTGTCTATATATCTCTATCTATTATACATAATGTATGTTTATAAAACGCGAAAATATTACCAAGAGCCATGAGCGTAAGAGTGTTACTGCTCAGTCTCATTTCATACGCGTTTTACAGCTATTTCATACTGGTCTCACACATATATCTGATGTTTCCATTGCAGCTGGTGTCATATCCTACACCAAAAGCGTCTAAGTGGTGTTTTCGTGGTTGTTCTGCAGGACCTCAGCCAGCTCCATTTTTACAGATATTATTTATATCTTCGCAGACTCAGAAGGCGCTTCAGACATGTGAGTGAGGATGATACTTATAGTATCTTGTTAGTCTGTGCTGTATGTCTAGGCTACATAGGGTTGGTTTCATTTTAAGCGTATTTCTTTATAAGACCACTAGCCTAGATTCATTAAATTCAGGTTGACTGACCAAGGTCACAATTAGATTCTAGACAAGACAGTACGAGCTAACACTAAGCCAGCGGTAATATTTACTGGAAGCGTGTTTGCTGATGTATACTGTAAAAATGCAAATCATAAGTTAAATATAAGTTTCAATTAAAGGGACATGAAACTACAAATGTCTCATTTACTTCTATTATCGGATTTGCTTTTTTCTTATAGTATTCTTTGTTGAAGAGATACCTATTTAGGTAGCGTGCATATCTGGAGCACTACGTAGCAGGAAAAACCACCTAGTGCTTTTGCAAATGTATAACTTTCTTGCAAAACTGCTGCCATATAGTGCTACAGACACATGCACACTCCTGAGTTTACCTTCCTGCTTTTCAATTTAGGATACCAAGAGAATAAAGCAAATTTGAAAATCAAAGTAAATTGGAAAGTTGCGTAAAAGTACATGCGTTATCTGAGTCCTGAAAGAAAACGATGTTTCATGTCGCTTGAAGTTCTCTTTAAAGGGACATGAAACCCAAAAATTTTCATTCATGACTCAGAGAATACAATATTAAAAAAGTTTCCAATTTACTTCTATTATTAAATTTGCTTTGTTCCCTTGTTATGCTTTATTAAAGAGATATCTAGATATGTAGCATGCACATTTCTGGAACACTACATGACAGAAAATAGTGCTGCCATCTAGTGCTCTTGCTAATGTATAACATTGTTATAAAACTGCTGCCATCTAGTGCTCTTACTAATGTATAACATTGTTATAAAACTGCTGCCATCTAGTGCTCTTGCTAATGTATAACATTGTTATAAAACTGCTGCCATCTAGTGCTCTTACTAATGTATAACATTGTTATAAAACTGCTGCCATCTAGTGCTCTTGCTAATGTATAACATTGTTATAAAACTGCTGCCATCTAGTGCTCTTGCTAATGTATACAGGGAGTGCAGAATTATTAGGCAAGTTGTATTTTTGAGGATTAATTTTATTATTGAACAACAACCATGTTCTCAATGAACCCAAAAAACTCATTAATATCAAAGCTGAATAGTTTTGGAAGTAGTTTTTAGTTTGTTTTTAGTTATAGCTATTTTAGGGGGATATTTGTGTGTGCAGGTGACTATTACTGTGCATAATTATTAGGCAACTTAACAAAAAACAAATATATACCCATTTCAATTATTTATTTTTACCAGTGAAACCAATATAATATAACATCTCAACATTCACAAATATACATTTCTGACATTCAAAAACAAAACAAAAACAAATCAGTGACCAATATAGCCACCTTTCTTTGCAAGGACACTCAAAAGCCTGCCATCCATGGATTCTGTCAGTGTTTTGATCTGTTCACCATCAACATTGTGTGCAGCAGCAACCACAGCCTCCCAGACACTGTTCAAAGAGGTGTACTGTTTTCCCTCCTTGTAAATCTCACATTTGATGATGGACCACAGGTTCTCAATGGGGTTCAGATCAGGTGAACAAGGAGGCCATGTCATTAGATTTTCTTCTTTTATACCCTTTCTTGCCAGCCACGCTGTGGAGTACTTGGACGCGTGTGATGGAGCATTGTCCTGCATGAAAATCATGTTTTTCTTGAAGAATGCAGACTTCTTCCTGTACCACTGCTTGAAGAAGGTGTCTTCCAGAAACTGGCAGTAGGACTGGGAGTTGAGCTTGACTCCATCCTCAACCCGAAAAGGCCCCACAAGCTCATCTTTGATGATACCAGCCCAAACCAGTACTCCACCTCCACCTTGCTGGCGTCTGAGTCAGACTGGAGCTCTCTGCCCTTTACCAATCCAGCCACGGGCCCATCCATCTGGCCCATCAAGACTCACTCTCATTTCATCAGTCCATAAAACCTTAGAAAAATCAGTCTTGAGATATTTCTTGGCCCAGTCTTGACGTTTCAGCTTGTGTGTCTTGTTCAGTGGTGGTCGTCTTTCAGCCTTTCTTACCTTGGCCATGTCTCTGAGTATTGCACACCTTGTGCTTTTGGACACTCCAGTGATGTTGCAGCTCTGAAATATGGCCAAACTGGTGGCAAGTGGCATCTTGGCAGCTGCACGCTTGACTTTTCTCAGTTCATGGGCAGTTATTTTGCGCCTTGGTTTTTCCACACGCTTCTTGCGACCCTGTTGACTATTTTGAATGAAACGCTTGATTGTTCGATGATCACGCTTCAGAAGCTTTGCAATTTTAAGAGTGCTGCATCCCTCTGCAAGATATCTCACTATTTTTTACTTTTCTGAGCCTGTCAAGTCCTTCTTTTGACCCATTTTGCCAAAGGAAAGGAAGTTGCCTAATAGTTATGCACACCTGATATAGGGTGTTGATGTCATTAGACCACACCCCTTCTCATTACAGAGATGTACATCACCTAATATGCTTAATTGGTAGTAGGCTTTCGAGCCTATACAGCTTGGAGTAAGACAACATGCATAAAGAGGATGATGTGGTCAAAATACTCATTTGCCTAATAATTCTGCACTCCCTGTAACATTGTTATAAAACTGCTGCCATCTAGTGTTCTTGCTAATGTATAACATTGTTATAAAATTGCTGCCATCTAGTGCTCTTGCTAATGTATAACATTGTTATAAAACTGCTGCCATCTAGTGCTCTTGCTAATGTATAACATTGTTATAAAACTGCTGCCATCTAGTGCTCTTGCTAATGTATAACATTGTTATAAAACTGCTGCCATCTAGTGCTCTTGCTCATGTATAACATAAAACTGCTACCATCTAGTGCTCTTGCTAATGTATAACATTGTTATAAAAACTGCTGCCATCTAGTGCTCTTGCTCATGTATAACATAAAACTGCTGCCATCTAGTGCTCTTGCTAATGTATAACATTGTTATAAAACTGCTGCCATCTAGTGTTCTTGCTAATGTATAACATTATTATAAAACTGCTGCTATCTAGTGCTCTTGCTCATGTATAACACAAAACTGCTGCCATCTAGTGCTCTTGCTAATGTATAACATTGTTATAAAAACTGCTGCCATCTAGTGCTCTTGCTCATGTATAACCTAAAACTGTTGCCATCTAGTGCTCTTGCTAATGTATAACATTGTTATAAAACTGCTGCCATCTAGTGCTCTTGCTAATGTATAACATTGTTATAAAACTGCTGCCATCTAGTGCTCTTGCTAATGTACAGGTGAAACTCGAAAAATTAGAATATTGTGCAAAAGTTCATTTATTTCACTAATGCAACTTAAAAGGTGAAACTAATATATGAGATACACTCATTACATGCAAAGCAAGATAGTTCAAGCCTTGATTTGTCATAATTGTGATGATTATAGCTTACAGCTCATGAAAACCCCAAATCCACAATCTCAGAAAATTAGAATATTACATGCAATCAATAAAACAAGGATTGTACATACCTGTAGAACAATATCGGACCTCTGAAAAGTTTAAGCATGCATACTGTATGTACTCACTACTTGGTTTGGGCCCCTTTTGCAGCAATTACTGCCTCAATGCGGCGTGGTATGGAAGCTATCAGCCTGTGGCACTGCTGAGGTATTCTGGAAGACCAGGATGCTTCAATAGAGTCCTTCAGCTCTTCTGCATTGTTCGGTCTTATGCCTCTCATCTTTTTCTTGGCAATGCCCCATAGATTCTCTATGGGGTTTAGGTCAGGCGAGTTTGCTGGCCAATCAAGCACAGTAATCCCACGGTTATTGAGCCTAGTTTTGGTGCTTTTGGCAGAGTGGGCAGGTGCCAAGTCTTGTTGGAAAATAAAGTCAGCATCCCCATAGAGCTCGTCTGCGGAAGGAAGCATGAAGTGCTCCAAAATCTCCTGGTAGACGGCTGCATTGACCCTGGACTTAATGAAGCACAGTGGACCAACACCAGCAGATGACATGGCTCCCCAAATCAACACAGACTGTGGAAACTTCACACTGGACTTCAAGCATCTTGCAGTGTGTGCCTCTCCATTCTTCCTCCATACTCTGGGTCCTTGGTTTCCAAATGAGATGCAAAATTTGCTCTCATCAGAAAAGAGGACTTTGGACCACTGAGCAACAGACCAGGTCTGTTTTTCTTTAGCCCAGCTTCTGATGTTGTTTGTTGTTGCGTAGTGGCTTGACAAGAGGAAAACGACCTTTGAAGCCCATGTCCAGGATCCGTCTGTGTGTGGTGGCTCTTGTGAAAGTCCCCAACACTTTTGAATGGCCTTTTCCTGACAATCCTCTCCAGGCTGCGGTCATCCCTGCTGCTTGTGCACCTTTTTCTTCCACACTTTTCCCTTTCACATAACTTTCTATTAATGTGCTTTGATTCAGCACTTTGGGAACATCCAACTTCTTTTGCAATTATCTTTTGAGGCTTTCCCTCCTTATGGAGGGTGTGAATGATGGTTTTCTACACAACTGTCAGGTCAGCAGTCTTTCCCATGATTGTGATTCCTACTGAACCAGACTGAGAGACCATTTAAAGGCTTAGGAACCCTTTGCAGGTGTTATGGCTTAATTAGCTGATTAGAGTGGGAGAATTTGAACCTAGAGTATTGCACCTTGTCACAATATTCTAATTTTCTGAGATTGTGGATTTGGGGTCTTCATGAGCTGTAAGCCATAATCATCACAATTATGACAAATCACGGCTTGAACTATCTTGCTTTGCATGTAATGAGTGTATCTCATTTATTAGTTTCACCTTTTAAGTTGCATTAGTGAAATAAATTAACTTTTGCACGATATTCTAATTTTTCGAGTTTCCCCTGTATAACATTGTTATAAAACTGCTGCCATCTATTGCTCTTGCTAATGTATAACATTGTTATAAAACTGCTGCCATCTAGTGCTCTTGCTAATGTATAACAGTATTATAAAACTGCTGCCATCTAGTGCTCTTGCTAATGTTTTAACATTGTTATAAAAACTGCTGCCATCTAGTGCTCTTGCTAATGTATAACATTGTTATAAAACTGCTGCCATCTAGTGCTCTTGCTAATGTATAACATTGTTATAAAACTGCAGCCATCTAGTGCTCTTGCTAATGTATAACATTGTTATAAAACTGCTGCCATCTAGTGCTCTTGCTAATGTATAACATTGTTATAAAACTGCTGCCATCTAGTGCTCTTGCTAATGTATAACATTGTTATAAAACTGCTGCCATCTAGTGCTCTTGCTAATGTATAACATTGTTATAAAACTGCTGCCATCTAGTGCTCTTGCTAATGTATAACATTGTTATAAAACTGCTGCCATCTAGTGTTCTTGCTAATGTATAGCATTGTTATAAAACTGCTGCCATCTAGTGCTCTTGCTAATGTATAACATTGTTGCAAAACTGCTGCCTTACAGTGCTGCAGATATGTGCACACTCCTGAACTTACCTTCTTGCTTTTCAACAAAGGATAACAAGAAAAGAAAGAAAATGTGATAATAGAAATTTGGAAAGTTGTATACAATTGTATGTTCTATCTGAATCATGAAATAAAATGTTTAGGTTTATGACCCTTTAATTCCAAGGTGCTACGTAAAAGTTAAAGGGACAGTCTTCTTGAACATTTATATTGTTTAAAAAGATAATCCCTTTATTACCCATTTCCCCAGTTTTGCATAACCAACACTGTTATATTAATACACTTTTTACCTCTGTGATTACCTTTTATCTAAGCCTCTGCAGACTGCCTTCTTATTTCAGTGCTATTTACAGACTTCCTTTTTAGCCAATCAGTGCTGACTCATAAATAACTCCACGGGAGTGAGTACAACATTATCTATATGGCACCCATGAACAAGTGCTGTCTAACTGTGAAAAACTGTCAAAATGCACAGAGATAAGAGGCGGCATTCAAGGGCTTAGAAATTAGCATATGAGCCTACCTAGGTTTAGCTTTTAACAAAGAATACCAAGAGAACAAAGCAAATTTGATGATAAAAGTACATTGCAAAGTTATTTAAAATGACATGTCCTATCTGAATCATGTAAGTTTAATTTTGTCTTGCGTGTCCCTTTAAACACCCCATTTCAAATGTCAAGCAAGCAATGCATAGAGAGTATGTTTGTGTAGTTCTGAAAAGATTCCCGCTTCTTGTTTATATTCATTTTACACTGATAGCCTCCTCTTTGTCTCTTTCACATAAGCACAAACTGCTCGTCTTAAAGGGACACTAAACACAATTTTTTTTCTTTAATGATTCAGATAGAGCAGCAATTTTAAGCAACTTTCTAATTTACTCCTATTATCAATTTTTCTTTGTTCTCTTGCTATCTTTATTTAAAAAGTAGGAATGTAAAGCGTAGGAGCCGGCCCTTTTTAGGTTCAGCACCCTGGATAGCGCTTGCTGATTGGGGGCTACATTTAGCCGCCAATAAGTAAGTGTAACCCAGGTTCTGAACCAAAAGTGGGCTGGCTCCTAAGCTTTACATTTCTGCTTTTTAAAATAAAGATAGCAAGAGAACAAAGAAAAATTGATAATAGGAGTAAATTAGAAAGTTATTTAAAATTGCTGCTCTTTCTGAAAAGTGAAATTTTGATTTTGATTTTACTCTCGCTTTAAAATAAATATGGGAAATATAAGCTGTGTTCTTTTTGCGCTGGAGGGATGATGCGTATCAGATGTGTAATAAATATAACAGTTATAAATAATATATAATTAAACATTTGTAGTAATTTCCTGTCTCTCTTTTGTGTTTTCTCTTTTATCTCGTGCAGCGATTTGTTTTGTCACCGTCTCCTTGTGATTTGATGGCATCGTTATTTGGTATCTCAGACACAAAAGAGTTAAATCCGCATAATTTGCCAAAAAACATAAAAGGTAAAATCTCCCAGCAGGAAACTTCTCTCACTGCTTGTAATGACAAAACCTGCTCTGCTGATATGTCTGGCCTCATAAGATTTGCTTGCCTTTTATTTCACAGTGATATATGTATAATTCATATATATGAAATTGTTTAAGTTTGGTAGATTTTAACTACTTTTTATATTTTTATATATATATATATAAAAGCATAATGTCTCCTATTAAAGGGATTTGAAACCCCAACATTTTCTTTTTGTGAAACAGACAGCTCATAGCATTTTTAAAAAAAACTTTCCACTTAAAGCACCAGTCAACACAGTAGAGTTGCATAATCAACAAATGCAAGATAACAAGACAATGCAATAGCACTTAGTCTGAACTTCAAATACTTCAAATGAGTAGAAGATTTTTTTCTGATAATTTTAAAAGTTATGTTTATTTCCACTCCCCCTGTACCATGTGACAGCCATCAGCCAATCACAAATGCATACACGTACCATGTGACAGCCATCAGCCAATCACAAATGCATACACGTTTATTCTTGCATATGCTCAGTAGGAGCTGGTGACTCAAAAAGTGTAAATATAAAAAGACTGTGCACATTTTGTTAATGGAAGTAAATTGGAAAGTTGTTTAAAATTGCTGCTCTATCTGAATAATGAAAGTTTAATTTTGACTTGAGTGTCCGTTTAACTTCTGTTATCAGCTTTGCTTTGTTCTCATGATATTCTGTGTTGAAGAGATACCTAGGTAGGTGTCTGGAACACTACATAGCAGGAAATAGTGCTGCCCTCTAGTGGGCTTGCAAATGTATAACATTCTTGCAAAACTGCTGCCGGCTCCTGAGCTTATGTCACTGCTTTTCAACAAAAGATTCCAAGAGAACGAAGAAAATTTGATCATATAAGTAAATTAGAAAAGTGTTTAAAATTGCATGCTCTTTCTGACTCGCGAAAGTAACATTTGGGATTTCATATCCCTTTAAAATGTATTAATAAACAATAAACTGTATAGTGTAACAATATAAATAAGTTCCGTTTTTGGTTGGTTATCACTTTATCGGCTTATTCACTTAATAAGACTACTACGCCTGGATGTGATAAAACTTGTGCTACCAGTAAAGGATGTAAATCTCTGTGGCAGGCAAGGGGTCAATAAATAGTTAATGATATTCTGTGTTTGTAAATTCAAGTGGGTATAAAAGTTGTATTTGTAAAGGACAATTTATGTTTAGATTTTTTGCAGTGTTCCTAAAGGGACATTGAAGGATAAAACATGTTTATTAGAGAATGTCATTTTAGCAATAGTCACCCTGCAAATGTATGTGTTTAACCCATGAAAATGGGTTAAGCACATAGTTAAAGTGACACTTGGGACCCCAGGAGGGAACTGTAGGTCCCAAACAGACACCTCTGGTGATTGGCTGGGTAATACGATTAGCGTTGCTTATTAGCTCAGTGGCCTTCTCTGCTACTCCCAAGCGATATCTTTAACTCAGAGTTTTTAACCTGAGGTCTCAGGTGTTAGGGGAAAAAAAGTCTGCAAAGGGCTTTAAAGGGATAGTAAACACCAAAAATGTTATTGATTAAAAAGATAGATAATCTCTTTATTACCCATTCCCCAGTATTGCATAAGGTTATAGAAATATACTTTTTACCTCTGTAATTACCTTGTATCTGAGCCTCTGCAGACTGCCCCCTTATCTCAGATCTTTTGACAGACTTGTGTTGCAGGCAATTACTGCTGACTCATAAATAACTTCACGTGCGTGAGCACAGTGTTATCTGTATGAAACACATAAACTAACGCCCTCTAGCTGTGAAAAACTGTCAAATGCATTCAGATAAGAGGGCTTAGAGATTGGTATATGAGCCTACCTAGATTTAGTGTAGGTTTGACAGTCTTAAAATGAAGTGCTCTAATGCTTTTTAAAGAGTGTCATTTTTCAGCTATAATGGCCCTTTTACTAATTTTATTCAGAGCATTAACCATTTATTTCTAGATTTTTATGAATCTAAAAATGTTCTACACTTTAGATCAGTAATTCTTCATACAAAGTATCCTTTAGAATGTTTAAATCAGGCTATAAGGAGGTATGGATGAAAGCCGTAAAACTGAGATCATCTTGTTTATTTTGTAGATTCCCCTGATGTGGCGATGGCTGAACAATCACCAGCTAAATACAAACGCACGCTGGACCCTGTTATTGATAAGTATGGGACAGAAAAGTGCGGCCTTACCAGGTATCTGCTGACTGAAGAGGAGATAAGAACAAATGATTATCCTTTAGCAGGTAAATGTATACTCTTATAGCCATTCCTGATCTGAGTGAGGGATCGTATCATGAAATAGCTCCTATGTGACTGATATTGTAAATAGCTTTCTTTCACAATTCAATACCATTTTAAGCAACGTTCAATTTACTTCTTTTAGCTAATTTGCTTTGTTCTCTTGGTATCCTTTGTTGAAAAGCATACCTAGATAGGCTCGGGAGCTAGCTGCTGATTGGTAGCTTCACATATATGCCTTGTGATTGGCTTACCAATGTGTTCAACTAGCTCCCAGTAGGGCCTTGCTGCTTCTTCAACAGATTACACCAAGTAATTGAAGCTAAATGTATAATAGAAGTAAATTGGAAGTTTGTTTGCTCTATGAAAATCATGAAAGAAAAGGTTTGTGTTTTTAAGTCCCTTTAAGCTGTCAAAGCACAAATGAACTGCATAATTTAGCTTTAATTGATTTAATGATAATTTCTGTAACAAATATATAAAAAAACTTAATATTAGCTCATTTTAGCTTAAAGGGACATTACACTGCTGTGAACAACTACAAAAGAATAGTAACTACTAACTGTGTTATTTATTTCATCCTGTTCCTGAAGCTCTTTAAAAATCAGTTCTTCTGTTCTCCAGATAGTGAAGCTCCGCCTCTCTGTACTGGGGGCGGCCATCTTGGAGCTCAGGTAATGTCACGTACTGTGACAGAGGCACTTTGCATTTAGATATCAATGAGGCCGTCAACTTTCTGACAGCTGTATAATGTGCTTCAGGTTAGGGTAAAGGATACAAAGCAGGAGCTGTGCATTTGTGCTGGGGCTGCATTGCTCTATATTATTGCTGAGTGTTTTATAAATATATTTAGTGTAACTGTAAAACTGTGTAAAAAATGTACAACTGACACAGGGTATCATGCACACTAACTACAAGCTAATGATACAGCTGTAAACAAATAGGCACAATTACTGATCTGTGAGTGTGACCTGCTTCTGTCACTGGCTGTGAGAATACCCGAGATCCAAGATGGCGGCACCCAGTACAAAGAGGCGGAGGGACACTCAAGTTAAAATTAAAGTTTCACTGATAAAGCACAAATAGGCCAAAACGTACATCCTGTGGTTAACTAAAAAAAAAAACTTCCTTCATAAGAGAATTGTCTGGTATTTTGGGACTTTCCTTATGGATGGGCTGAGACTGATGTACTGCAGGCAAGTTCTCTGCTCTGGGGCTATACGAGGCTGCACTTTGTGTTATTGCATAAGACAGGCTAAGGAGAACTACACTGAGCATTTTTTGTGCTTTAACCGTTTAACGGACTGTACTCTCTGTCTGAACCATTAAAGTTTCATTTTAAGTTTTATGTCTGTCGTTGGTTCAAAATGAAGGAACCAGTATATCAGAAGTTCTCAAAATGTTGTCTGCAGCGCTCCAGTTATCAGTGAGCTGTGGTGGTCTCTGGTTAATCTGGGATTGGTACTAACTACTAGTCCACTCAGTGTTAAATATAGGTCTATTATATTAAAGATTAATTATAATAATAATGATGATGATATTTGTAAAAGGTCTGTCATGTTTTTATTACAAATAGCCCTCAGGATCTAAAGACGGAGGCATTTTATATATAATAATTTTTAGTATTGTAAACTTTGTTTGAGAGACATCAGTATTAAATGTAACGACTCCTTTGTAATCGTGTAGGATCATTGGATTCAGCAAACTGTGTGCCCACTGGTTTCTCGGGGGAGGTAACTGACAGCAGCCCGCTTTTTGGCCTGGACTGTGAAATGGTACGTAACATAATTACCTGAGTTACAAAACATAAAAATGGTTATCCTTTTGGTTTTTTCAGTAATGTACCTCTATTCTTCCTACCTAATGTACCATTGCATACCACCAGCAGTTTGCATATTGAAACCATTACCTGGGTGTATAGTCAGTCCATCTTTATTAAAGGAAAGTCGCCTTCACTCAGAAGCCATATTAGATGCAGAATACTGGTGGGGTACAAGCTTGTATTCAGCACAGCTAATCCTGCGGCAGTCATCACAGTAGCACAGTTATACTTTATAAGCTAGGTATTAAAGGCAATAAACTGACTGCAGACTGATGTCCTATTTCTGGGCTTTCCAGCAAAATGTGTGACAGTTGTAATCTATACATCTTCCTTTTTATATTCTTTACAGAAGTTAATTCAGTCATTCCTTGGCTGGCATTTTACTCAAATTAAAGGGACAGTCTAGTCAAAAAAACTTTCATGATTCAGATAGGGCGTGTAATTTTAAACAACTTTCCAATTGACTTTTATCATTAGCGCTGCGGAATCTGTTGGCGCTCTACAAATAACCGATAATAATAATAATAATCATCAATTTTGCTTTGTTCTCTTGGTATTCTTAGTTAAAAACCTAAGTAGGTCATATGCCCTTGAAGACTGCCTCTTATCTGAATGCATTTGACAGTTTTTCACAACTAGAGGGCGTTAGTTCACGTGTGTCATATAGATAACGTGCTTACGCACGTGGATTTACCTATGAGTCAGCACTGATTGGCTAAAATGCATGTCTGTCAAAATAACTGAAATAAGGTGGCATTCTGCAGATGCTTAGATACAAAGTAATTGCAGAGGTAAAAAGTATATTAATATAACAGTGTTGGTTATGCAAAACTGGGAAATGGGTAATAAAGGGATTATCTATCTTTTTAAACAATAAAAATTCAGATGTAGACTGTCTTTTTTTTAAAAAATATTTACTGACATTTTATTGGTTTTGAATAGTACAAATAAAATTGTAGCGAATTAGTTTATAAGCATTAGTTATTGGTATTGTATATATGAAAGGTTTAAGAACAGAGGGGGCGCGTGTGCTGTCTACAATTAACGTATATGTGAGAATTCTACTATAAAAACAATAGTAACTTATTTTCTAAGCTACACCTGTAGCAATATATAGTATACAGTATACACACAATTGTACTGGAGTCCCAAAACTAAGGTTAGTATGATGAATTGTCCAAACAATTGATTTGTATATCCTCAAAAAGATGTTGGCTGCACTCCTCCTCGCAGATGGAACCAGATTAGCTGTAAAATGAGAGAGAACAGAGGGGTGGCCTCGTGTAGAACCACCAAGCTTTATATTGATAAGTTATATAGCAGAGGCAAATGGGTACTCACATTGATTTAGAGCACCCTAATTTGCTAATAGATGCAGACTGATATTAAAGGGCGTATCAGCTCACCCTCTCGAAAAGACTTCCAGCCAGGTACACCTCTGAAAGAACAGAGATGACAAGAGAACATCACATGTGCAGATCAACCAAACTATTATAATAAAGATGATAGGAATGCCAAATAGGTACTCGCATTTCGAAACCGCACACCTATGTGCTAGTAGACACAGACTGATATGATGTTAGGGGCGTATATGCAGGTTTTACAAATGTATATACACAAATGGACAATAGGATATAAGGTGTTTCCACCAGACTTGAGTTGGATTAAAAATGGTGTTTAACAAAAACAATACTAAAATTCAAAACAACAACCTTCTGGTGGTAACACTTTATATCCTATTGTCCATTTGTGGATATACATTTGTATAACCTGCATATGCACCAACTTGCCGGGAACACCTTGAGGTGTGCTGTTTCGAAATGTGAGTACCTATTTGGCATTCCTATCATCTATATTATAATAGTTTAGTTGATCTGCACATGTGATGTTCTCTTGTTATCTCTGTTCTTTCAGAGGTGTACCTGGCTGGAAGTCTTTTCGAGAGGGTGAGCTGATACGCCCTTTTATATCAGTCTGCATCTATTAGCAAATTAGGGTGCTCTAAATCAATGTGAGTACCCATTTGGCTCTGCTATATAACTTATCAATATAAAGCTTGGTGGTTCTACACGAGGCCACCCCTCTGTTCTCTTTCTCATTTTACAGTTATTGGTATTGTATTCCCTACCTTTATTGTAATTTAGTTATGGTTTTCATAAAATAAATTAAAATTTTTAAAAAAAATATCAAAGATGAACAAGAAATAACCACAAGAGGGCACTAACACATCATATAAACTGGATCGGTATAACTTTAAAGGAATGTGAAACCTAAATTGTTTCTTTCATGATTAAAGGGACACTTTAAAAATAAACTTTTATGATTCAGATAGAGCAGCAATTCTAAGAAACTTTCTAATTTTCTCCTATTGTTAATTTTTCTTTGTTCTCTTGATATATTTATTTGAGAAGGCTGGAATGTAAACTTAGGATCCTGCCCATTTTTGGTTCAGCACCTGGGTAGCGCTTGCTGATTGGTGGCAACATTTAAAAACCAATTGGCAGCTAGCATCCAGTAATGCATTGCTGCTCCTTAACCTACGTATGTATGCTTTTCAACAATGGATATCAAGAGAAGAAAATTAAATAATAGAATTAAACTGGAAAGCTGATTAAAAATGCAAGTTCCCCCTGAATCATGAGAGAAACAATTCGGGTTTCATGTCCCTTTATTACAAAACAAATGGAACAACTCAGTGATGTGCGGCTGTTACACATTTGCGTCTTTAAACTCCCAGCAACTTTTGTCAGACTACAACTCCTTTAGTACGACACATTACACTCATATACGTTTTATTTTGTTGTCATAGCAACATGTACTTGGGATACATCATTCGAAATAACTTTATTAGTTTATTCGTTTAAAAACATGCAGCGCATTTATTGGTAGCATGACGCATTTCATGATGCAGGATTATCAGTGCAGATCTCTTCAGGATATTGTGTTTCTTTTGTTGCTTTATAATTCATCATTAATAATCTAGAAGAATTCACCACAAAGCTTAAAGGGACGGTTTACCCCAAAACTTTCTCTCCTTTAATTTGTTCCAAATAATCCATTTTACCTGCTGGAGTGTATTCAGTTGTTTACAAATAGCTCCTTAGCCTTTATATTAGGATTTAACATATCTGATTTTAGCCTGTAATATCCCTACTTATACTGAAAGTTTCTATACCTAGGTATAACTATGTAAACATAGCCAGCAGAAGAAATTACACTCAGTGGGAGGTGGAAGAGATAAAGCGCTAAAACATTAATTTTCAATTGTTCTTTCTAAGTATTGTACAGAGATAAGAAAGGAAAGCATTGAGTGATAAGATAATGAGATCTGATCTGTCTGCAAGCTTAGCCTATTTTGATAGGCTGTGGTTTGAAAGAGCAAATCCAGCTATTTCTTTTGCAAAAAAACCCCCATAAATGAGCAATTTATCATACATTTTATACGCTGCAGCTGGTATACCAAATTATGGGGAACAAATTCATGGAAAAACTATTTTACAGTAAACTGTCCCTTTTAATATTAGGGTTGCAGGGTTTGTAGTGCATAGTTTGTATTTTTACTAAGCATTTTAAGGCAGATTACATTTTGAGTTAGATGATTTATTTTAATAACTTTATTTTATTCACAATATTTATTTCCAAAACTCTCCTAAATATCTCGGGTTAAACATAATCTTATTTTGCAGTGCCTGACAGATAAAGGAAGTGAGCTTACCCGAATCTCATTGGTAGATGCCAGCGGCCGCTGTATCATGGACGAGCTGGTGAAGCCGGATAATCCCATACAGAATTACATGACCAGGTATTGCCCATACAACTGTTGTATACAAAGGTACAAATTGCTGTAAAATGTGCAGACAATGATATTATAGGTCACGCTTCACTTTGTGCCTTTATATAAGGTCTAAAAATGGTAGAGTACAGAGATCCTTTTATTTTCCCCTATATGGGATCAAACACGTTTGTGGTTTTACAATTTTGGCGTTATTTCTTGCCTATATAGATTCTCTGGGATTACAAAGAAGCTTCTAAATCCAGTCAAAACCAAACTGAAGGAAGTTCAAGATAAGATCAAGACCCTTCTGCCCCCCGACGCTGTCCTGGTCGGCCACTCGTTAAACAACGACTTGTGGGCTTTGCAGGTAAGTACTGTATTTAGTGGTGCTAAAGAGTGTTTCAGGCCTTTAAGTAATGTATGTCTGTTCTAGCACCAAAGACACCTATTTAAAGAGACATAGAAGTATTTTTTATATATGCTTATTATATATTGGTCACTCTATTTTAAGAGATCTATAAATAAAATACAAGTTTTTAATAAATTCAAAACTTATGTTATTAAAATTTGCAGTGGTGGGTAATATTCATTGTATATTCATATCTCCCAACCGTCGCGCATCCTGCAGGATTTTCACAGGTTGGGAGGTATGGCACACTTTTCACCTAAAGCCCCTCTGTGTCTTGGTTTTAAGGGACTGACCAATCCCAAACCAAGTCTTGTACAGACACACCCACTGACCTTTTAAGCACGCCCATAAACACCCTGCCCACAAAGTTCCAGTAGGCCATTGCGCTCAATCTTGTAACCTCCCACATCCTGAGAAATCATTCAGCAAATGTTGGGAGATAGGTATATTACCCTCCATATTGACCTTCATATTTCTCTTGTTAAATTTTATTATTTTTTTTTTAATATTATTTTTATTAAGGATTTCAGTTTAAATAAAGAAATTAACAAAATATTCTCATCAATAGTAAATTCTAACCTTTATGTATCTGCTTCCTGTATTTTTATAATATAGCAATTGTGAAAACTATCATTATTTCCTTTCTTAACATTTTAAGAAAGTGGAAATATAAAACACATTTAAAGGGACAGTATACTATAAAATAGTTTTTCCCTTAATGTGTTTCCAATTACTTTTTTTACCAGTTGCAGAGTATAAAATGTATGAGATTTGCTTTTTAAGGCTTATTTGTGTATATGAATGAGCTGATATTGTGTTTTGAAGCCACAACCTAATAAAATGGGTTGAGCTTGTAGGTATAATCAGATCTCATTACTTTATCACATTGTGTACATATACACGTGTCTGTATCTTATATCTGTAGGTATAATCAGATCTCATTACTTTATCACATTGTGTACATATACACGTGTCTGTATCTTATATCTGTAGGTATAATCAGATCTCATTACTTTATCACACTGTGTACATATACATGTCTGTATCTTATATCTGTAGGTATAATCAGATCTCATTACTGTATCACATTGTGTACATATACATGTGTCTGTATCTTATATCTGTAGGTATAATCAGATCTCATTACTTTATCACACTGTGTACATATACATGTGTCTTTATCTTATATCTGTAGGTATAATCAGATCTCATTACTTTATCACACTGTGTACATATACATGTGTCTGTATCTTATATCTGTAGGTATAATCAGATCTCATTACTTTATCACACTGTGTACATATACATGTGTCTTTATCTTATATCTGTAGGTATAATCAGATCTCATTACTTTATCACACTGTGTACATATACATGTGTATTTATCTTATATCTGTAGGTATAATCAGATCTCATTACTGTATCACACTGTGTACATATACATATCTGTATCTTATATCTGTAGGTATAATCAGATCTCATTACATTATCACATTGTGTACATATACATGTCTTTATCTTATATCTGTAGGTATAATCAGATCTCATTACTTTATCACACTGTGTACATATACATGTGTCTTTATATTATATCTGTAGGTATAATCCGATCTCATTACTGTATCACATTATGTACATATACCTGCTTCTTTATCTTATATCTGTAGGTATAATCAGATCTCATTACTTTATCACATTGTGTACATATACATGCTTCTTTATCTTATATCTGTAGGTATAATCAGATCTCATTACTTTATCACATTGTGTACCTATACATGTGTCTTTATCTTATATCTGTAGGTATAATCAGATCTCATTACTGTATCACACTGTGTACATATACCTGCTTCTTTATCTTATATCTGTAGGTATAATCAGATCTCATTACTTTATCACATTGTGTACATATACCTGCTTCTTTATCTTACATCTGTTCATAAACCAATCAAGAACCAAGAACAATGGAAAATTAACATTTTATTACCTTATCTTTATTCTGCTGGCTGTGTTTACACAGCTTATCTATAGCTTGGACCTAAGGCCAGAAATTTTCAGAATAGGTGGGGATACCACAGTCTAAATCAACTATTTCAAATGCCAATATAAGGGTAATGGAAATACTTGTAACCAATTGAATGCACTCCAGCAGGTAACGTGGATCATTGGGAACAAATTAAAGGGGATACAAATTTTGAGGAAACTGTCCCTTTAAATATATTTTACAGCCAAAGCATGCTTAATAAAAAAAAAAAAGAAAAAAGAAGTTATATATATCATAATTATTTTTTTTACATCCTATGTGTGCATACTATTTTATATAAGTTTTATTTCTGCTTTCTTTTGCAGATGATCCATATGAATGTTATTGACACAGCTTTGCTTTATGCCAGAGAATTTGAAAGGAAGTTTAGACTAAAATTCCTGACTGAAGCGGTTTTAGGGTACGTAACGATCTATATGAAATTTGCGAGTTATAAACAGTAGGTTTTCCCATTTATAAGTAAATAATATTATCTAGTTTTGCTTGAACAAACAGTAAGATCAGAGGGAAGAGGGGAGGTTCCTCAGGGGAATTACTAAGGATGGAATTGTGCGTTCTGTATCCCGCGTGTTCTCTTTAGTTCAGGATCACGTGGAGATACAAATGACGTGCAATATATAGAAATTGACCTATTTCGATTGGTCTGCTTGGGTTAAAACTTAGTTCCTTTGCATGAGAGTATACTGAAGCTCACGAGTGTGCACGTGTTTTGAGAATTATGTATATAAAGGTGCAAATACAACTTCCATATAGTGCTCAAGATGTGCACGCTCCCAAACTTACCTCATTATCCTCTTGTAGAAATCGTGAAAGTTTAATCCTGGCTTTCATGTAAATTAACGTTATACTTGGTATGTTGCATATAGCAGTGTATTTATGATCACAGATTTTAAAACTTTACTATATAAACTATAAATATATGTGAAATAGGTATGTAACTAAACTCCATATTTACTTCTATAATCTCATTTGCTTTGTTCACTTGACATCCTTTTGTTGAAAAGCATATCTAGGTTGACTCTTGTGATTGGTTCACCCAATGTAAATGCGTTACTGTTCCTTCAACAAAGGCTACAAAAGATCATGAACCAAGTTTGACAATAGAAATAAATTGGAAAATAGTTTCAAATCGTATTCTCTGTCTAAGTCGTGAAGGAGAATGTTTGGGTTTCATATGCCTTTTAAAGAAACACTAAACACCGTAGAATAGCACAATAAAAAGACAATGCAAACGCACTTAGTTTGAATTTCAAATGAGTACTAGATTTTTTTTTTCTAACAAATTTCAGTTAGTTAGTTACATCTTCCTTTGTAATGCATCATGTGACAGCTATCGGCCAATCACAAAATATTGATACCTATATCCTATAAATCTTGCACATGCTCAGTAGGAGCTGGTGCCTCGGAAAGTGTGCATATAAAAATATTGTGTACATTTAGATAATGGAAGTGAATTGAAAAGTTGTTTAAAATTGTGTGTTCTATCTGAATCATGAAAGTTTAAATTTTTACTTAAAGGGACAGTCAAGTCAAAATTAAATTTTTATAATTCAGATAGGGCATGCAATTTTAAATAACCTTCCAATTTACTTTTATAATCAAATTTGCATTGTTTATTTGTTATTCTTTGCTAAAAGCTAAACCTAGTTAGTCTTATATTATAATTTCTAAGCCCTAGAAGGCTGCACCTTATCTCAGTGCATTTTGACAGTTTTTCCACAGTTAGACACTGCTAGTTTATGTGTACCATATAGATAACATTGTGCTCTCTCCTGTATTAAAGAGAGAGCACTGATTGGCTAAAATGCAAGTCTGTCAGATAAGGGGGCAGTCTGCAGAGGCAATCACAAGGTAATCACAGAGGTAAAAAGTGTATTATTATAACTGTGTTGGTTGTGCAAAACTGGGAAATGGTAAATAAAGGGATTATTTATCTTTTTATCTATCTTTTTAAACAATAACATTTTCAAGTAGGCTGCCCCTTTAACTGTTCTTTTAAGTGCATCACTGTTACAGACACTGCGGACGGGTGAATTGATTCTCGTCTGTATTTTATTCTGTGTGTTTTAGGAGAGAAATTCAATGTGAAAATGTCATTGGACATGACCCGGCAGAGGATGCAAAAGCTGCACTAGATTTGGCTCGGTACTTTATTGACCAGGGACCCAAGAAGGTTGGTGCACTTTATATTCTTTTGGAATAAACAACAATAGAAGTCTGTATTCAGTTTTGTTGTTTTTTATTTAGGGTTGAAGCCGACATTAACATAAAATAAATATCATTATGGATCAATCTGTAATCAGCAGCGGTGGGGTTAACTAAAGTAATATTTGTATGGCAAAGTCATTTCATAGACATAATATACTTTTTAAGTACAGTGTCCTTTTAACTAAAACCCCACCCTGAGTCTATGCAGTATTTGGATTAATGCCTCTCTGATGTCATAATTCTAAATGTAGCTATAATGGGTAGCGCTTGCTTATTGGTGGCTACATTTAGCCATTTATGCTGCTGCCTCCTGTATACATTTTACAGAAAATACTGCAGTATTTATGTTTTCAGTATAGGTGGTGGTTTCAACAGGCAAACAGCTATTTCAAATGACAAAATCAAGGTGAAGGTGCTGTTTGCAGACAATTCAGTACACTCTAGCAGGTAAAACTGATCATTGCAAACACATTAAAGGGGTAACATTTGTCCCGTTAAGACAAAGTTTCCGGCCTCTCTCAGGTCCTTAGTTATTTCTTCTCATTGTCAGTATAATTTAGTAATACAAAGAAATAAAGAGTTTGCACAATCAGCTATCAGACTCAGAAGCCAAGTTCCTTACCAAACAAATGTTAAAGGGCCATAATACCCAAATGTTTAAACACTTGAAAGTGATGCAGCATAGCTGTAAAAAGCTGACTAGAAAATATCTCCTGAACATCTCTATGTAAAAAAGAAAGATATTTTACCTCAAAAGTTCCTCAGTAGCCACCTCCCATTGTAAAGGATTTCTAAGCAGCATTTTAGTGTGTCTGTCCTGGGACAGCTGAAAGGATGAGCCTCGTGAACTCTCATATTATTTCACCAATCAGGTAAAGGAAGCTTACTATGAAATCTCATGAGCGTTAAGTCAAATCTCATGAGATCACAGTAAAAGAGTTCATGACTTCAGCACTGCTGATGCTGATTGGCTGCTGTTCATTTCTTCATTTTTTTTTTTACCTGCAGCTGGGAGCAGCTGAGTATAACTTTTTACACAGAACTTACTCTGCTGAGCTGAGGAAATTGTGAGGTAAAATATCTTCCTTTTTTACATAGAGATGCTCAGGTGATATTTTCCTGTCAGCTTTTTACAGTTATACTGCATCAGTTTCAAGTGATTTAGCATATGAGTATTATGTCCCTTTAAGATTGCACCAAGTTCTAGCAATATCCTTTAAACAGCTGCAGAATAAATGCAATTTCTAGGCTTCAGATCACGGTACCACCTGGTACATTAAATCTATTTCTCGTGATATTGCAGGTGGCGCAGCTTAATCTGCAGAGGGTTCTTAGAAAAAATAACAAACCTAATAAATGTAACGGCTCCGTGACCGCTGCAGAGGAAATCCCCGTCTTACAGCAGAATGGACATGTTCATCCGTTGGAAACTATTTTAAAGGAACATGAAATGGATACGCAGCTCAGGTATTGTAGTGCACAATTATTACTGGATATATGTAACAGACATGCATGTGAAACTGCTCTATCTGAACGTGGTAAAATCATTTTGTTTTAAAGCAACAAGGGGGTCACAACATAAACTTTCACAATTCAGATAGAGCATGTGGTTTTAAACAACTCTCTAACTTCTGTTATCAAATTTTCTTTGTTTTTTTGGTATTGTTTGTTGAAAAGCAGGTATGTAAGCTTAGGAGCCGGCCCATTTCTGGAGCACTATATGGCAGCAGTTTTACAAGAATGTTATCCATTTGCAAGAGCACTAGAGGGCAGCAGTTTTACAAGAATGTTATCCATTTGCAAGAGCACTAGAGGGCAGCAGTTTTACAATAATGTTATTCATTTGCAAGAGCACTAGATAGCAGCAGTTTTACAAGAATGTTATCCATATGCAAGAGCACTAGATGGCAGCAGTTTTACAAGAATGTTATCCATTTGCAAGAGCACTAGATGGCAGCAGTTTTACAAGAATGTTATCCATTTGCATGAGCACTAGATGGCAGCAGTTTTACAAGAATGTTATTCATTTGCAAGAGCACTATATGGCAGCAGTTTTACAAGAATGTTATCCATTTGCAAGAGCACTAGATGGCAGCAGTTTTACAAGAATGTTATCCATTTGCAAGAGCACTAGATGGCAGCAGTTTTACAAGAATGTTATCCATTTGCAAGAGCACTAGAGGGCAGCAGTTTTACAAGAATGTTATCCATTTGCAAGAGCACTAGAGGGCAGCAGTTTTACAAGAATGTTATCTATTTGCAAGAGCACTAGAGGGCAGCAGTTTTACAAGAATGTTATCCATTTGCAAGAACACTAGAGGGCAGCAGTTTTACAAGAATGTTATCCATTTGCAAGAGCACTAGATGGCAGCAGTTTTACAAGAATGTTATACATTTGCAAGAGCACTAGATGGCAGCAGTTTTACAAGAATGTTATCCATTTGCAAGAACACTAGAGGGCAGCAGTTTTACAAGAATGTTATCCATTTGCAAGAGCACTAGAGGGCAGCAGTTTATGTTATCCATTTGCAAGAGCACTAGATGGCAGCAGTTTTACAAGAATGTTATACATTTGCAAGAGCACTAGAGGGCAGCAGTTTTACAAGAATGTTATACATTTGCATGAGCACTAGATGGCAGCAGTTTTACAAGAATGTTATCCATTTGCAAGAGCACTAGAGGGCAGCAGTTTTACAAGAATGTTATCCATTTGCAAGAACACTAGAGGGCAGCAGTTTTACAAGAATGTTACCCATTTGCAAGAGCACTAGATGGCAGCAGTTTTACAAGAATGTTATCCATTTGCAAGAGCACTAGATGGCAGCAGTTTTACAAGAATGTTATCCATTTGCAAGAGCACTAGATGGCAGCAGTTTTACAAGAATGTTACCCATTTGCAAGAGCACTAGATGGCAGCAGTTTTACAAGAATGTTATCCATTTGCAAGAACACTAGAGGGCAGCAGTTTTACAAGAATGTTATCCATTTGCAAGAGCACTAGATGGCAGCAGTTTTACAAGAATGTTATCCATTTGCAAGAGCACTAGATGGCAGCAGTTTTACAAGAATGATATCCATTTGCAAGAGCACTAGATGGCAGCAGTTTTACAAGAATGTTACCCATTTGCAAGAGCACTAGATGGCAGCAGTTTTACAAGAATGTTATCCATTTGCAAGAGCACTAGATGGCAGCAGTTTTACAAGAATGTTACCCATTTGCAAGAGCACTAGATGGCAGCAGTTATACAAGAATGTTATCCATTTGCAAGAGCACTAGAGGGCAGCAGTTTTACAAGAATGTTATCCATTTGCAAGAGCACTAGAGGGCAGCAGTTTTACAAGAATGTTATCCATTTGCAAGAACACTAGAGAACAGCAGTTTTACAAGAATGTTATCCATTTGCAAGAGCACTAGAGGGCAGCAGTTTTACAAGAATGTTATCCATTTGCAAGAACACTAGATGGCAGCAGTTTTACAAGAATGTTATCCATTTGCAAGAGCACTAGATGGCAGCAGTTTTACAAGAATGTTATCCATTTGCAAGAGCACTAGATGGCAGCAGTTTTACAAGAATGTTATCCATTTGCAAGAACACTAGATGGCAGCAGTTTTACAAGAATGTTATCCATTTGCAAGAGCACTAGATGGCAGCAGTTTTACAAGAATGTTATCCATTTGCAAGAGCACTAGATGGCAGCAGTTTTACAAGAATGTTACCCATTTGCAAGAGCACTAGATGGCAGCAGTTTTACAAGAATGTTATCCATTTGCAAGAACACTAGAGGGCAGCAGTTTTACAAGAATGTTATCCATTTGCAAGAGCACTAGATGGCAGCAGTTTTACAAGAATGTTATCCATTTGCAAGAGCACTAGATGGCAGCAGTTTTACAAGAATGATATCCATTTGCAAGAGCACTAGATGGCAGCAGTTTTACAAGAATGTTACCCATTTGCAAGAGCACTAGATGGCAGCAGTTTTACAAGAATGTTACCCATTTGCAAGAGCACTAGAGGGCAGCAGTTTTACAAGAATGTTATTCATTTGCAAGAGCACTAGAGGGCAGCAGTTTTACAAGAATGTTACCCATTTGCAAGAGCACTAGATGGCAGCAGTTTTACAAGAATGTTATCCATTTGCAAGAGCACTAGATGGCAGCAGTTATACAAGAATGTTATCCATTTGCAAGAACACTAGAGAACAGCAGTTTTACAAGAATGTTATCCATTTGCAAGAGCACTAGAGGGCAGCAGTTTTACAAGAATGTTATCCATTTGCAAGAACACTAGAGAACAGCAGTTTTACAAGAATGTTATCCATTTGCAAGAGCACTAGAGGGCAGCAGTTTTACAAGAATGTTATTCATTTGCAAGAGCACTAGAGGGCAGCAGTTTTACAAGAATGTTATCCATTTGCAAGAACACTAGAGAACAGCAGTTTTACAAGAATGTTATCCATTTGCAAGAGCACTAGATGGCAGCAGTTTTACAAGAATGTTATCCATTTGCAAGAGCACTAGAGGGCAGCAGTTTTACAAGAATGTTATCCATTTGCAAGAGCACTAGAGGGCAGCAGTTTTACAAGAATGATATCCATTTGCAAGAGCACTAGATGGCAGCAGTTTTACAAGAATGTTATCCATTTGCAAGAGCACTAGATGGCAGCAGTTTTACAAGAATGTTATCTATTTGCAAGAGCACTAGATGGCAGCAGTTTTACAAGAATGTTATCCATTTGCAAGAGCACTAGAGCGCAGTAGTTTTACAAGAATGTTATCCATTTGCAAGAGCACTAGAGGGCAGCAGTTTTACAAGAATGTTATACATTTGCAAGAACACTAGAGGGCAGCAGTTTTACAAGAATGTTATCCATTTGCAAGAGCACTAGAGGGCAGCAGTTTTACAAGAATGTTATCCATTTGCAAGAGCACTAGATGGCAGCAGTTTTACAAAAGTGTTACCCATTTGCAAGAGCACTAGATGGCAGCAGTTTTACAAGAATGTTATCCATTTGCAAGAGCACTAGATGGCAGCAGTTTTACAAAAGTGTTACCCATTTGCAAGAGCACTAGATGGCAGCAGTTTTACAAGAATGTTATCCATTTGCAAGAGCACTAGAGGGCAGCAGTTTTACAAGAATGTTATCCATTTGCAAGAGCACTAGATGGCAGCAGTTTTACAAAAGTGTTACCCATTTGCAAGAGCACTAGATGGCAGCAGTTTTACAAGAATGTTATCCATTTACAAGAACACTAGAGGGCAGCAGTTTTACAAGAATGTTATCCATTTGCAAGAGCACTAGAGGGCAGCAGTTTTACAAGAATGTTATCCATTTGCAAGAACACTAGAGGGCAGCAGTTTTACAAGAATGTTATCCATTTGCAAGAACACTAGAGGGCAGCAGTTTTACAAGAATGTTATCCATTTGCAAGAACACTAGAGGGCAGCAGTTTTACAAGAATGTTATCCATTTGCAAGAACACTAGAGGGCAGCAGTTTTACAAGAATGTTATACATTTGCAAGAGCACTAGAGGGCAGCAGTTTTACAAGAATGTTATCCATTTGCAAGAGCACTAGAGGGCAGCAGTTTTACAAGAATGTTATCCATTTGCAAGAACACTAGAGGGCAGCAGTTTTACAAGAATGTTATCCATTTGCAAGAGCACTAGAGGGCAGCAGTTTTACAAGAATGTTATCCATTTGCAAGAGCACTAGATGGCAGCAGTTTTACAAGAATGTTATCCATTTGCAAGAACACTAGAGGGCAGCAGTTTTACAAGAATGTTATACATTTACAAGAGCACTAGAGGGCAGCAGTTTTACAAGAATGTTATCCATTTGCAAGAGCACTAGAGGGCAGCAGTTTTACAAGAATCTTATCCATTTGCAAGAGCACTAGAGGGCAGCAGTTTTACAAGAATGTTATCCATTTGCAAGAACACTAGAGGGCAGCAGTTTTACAAGAATGTTATCCATTTGCAAGAACACTAGAGGGCAGCAGTTTTACAAGAATGTTATCCATTTGCAAGAACACTAGAGGGCAGCAGTTTTACAAGAATGTTATCCATTTGCAAGAACACTAGAGGGCAGCAGTTTTACAAGAATGTTATCCATTTGCAAGAACACTAGAGGGCAGCAGTTTTACAAGAATGTTATCCATTTGCAAGAACACTAGAGGGCAGCAGTTTTACAAGAATGTTATCCATTTGCAAGAGCACTAGAGGGCAGCAGTTTTACAAGAATGTTATACATTTACAAGAGCACTAGAGGGCAGCAGTTTTACAAGAATGTTATCCATTTGCAAGAGCACTAGAGGGCAGCAGTTTTACAAGAATGTTATCCATTTGCAAGAGCACTAGAGGGCAGCAGTTTTACAAGAATCTTATCCATTTGCAAGAGCACTAGAGGGCAGCACTATTTCCTGCCATTTAGTGCTTCAGATGCGTACCTAGGTATCTCTTGAACACAGAATATCATGGGAATGAAGCAAATTTGATCATAGAAATAAATTTGAATCTTTTTTTAAATTGTATTCTCTGTCAGAATCGCACAATAAAAATTAAGGGCTTCATATCCCTTTAAATAGAAGTGTATTTGCAAAATAAAACTTCCGTTAGCAAAAATACTTCTAGTAAAGTTATTACTGTTTTTCAGCGGCAGTCAGAATCCCCCTCATAAAGCTCCCCTGCGTCTGAAGAAATAAGGATATAGCCAATGAGTATTTCTGGAGCAGGCATACTTATGTATGCTCCACATATCTGAAGTGATGAGAGGGAGCTCTGGGAACCAGACTTTGATACCTACAAAGACAATTTGATTTATGTCCCTTTTTAATTTAGCATTTTTAGGATAAATGCACCATCTTTAAATACATTGTTGTGTCACTGTATAAAACATGAGCAGATTGTTTTTTAGTCTTGCAGAATCATTGCTTAGCGCTGGTAGGAAGGTCACGTATGTGGCCAGAAAATACGCCGGAAAGGACAATGTACCTGAGAATGTATTTGACACCATTCTTTGTTCTTCTGAAGATGAGGTGAGTGACAAAATATTATTTATTATCAGTTATTGTAGAGCACCAACAGATTCCGCCGCTATAAACGGTTCTAATATGCAAACATAGCACCTATAGAAAACAAATGGCTAGCGTTGTACTGTACCGTACATAGACGTGATCTACAAAACAGCGCATAGGCTCACATGCTAAATATCCCAAGTCTGGGCACAAGGGACAAGAAAACCCAGAGTGTTTCTTTTATGATTCAGATAGAACACAGTGTTTTACACATATTTGCTTAATTCTTTTGTTGAAGGAGCAACAATTCACTACAGGGAGCTAGCTGAACACAGGTGAGCCAATGACAAGAGCCATATTAGTGTAGCCTCCAATCAGCAGCTAGCTCCCAGCAGTGCATTGCTGCTCCTAAACCTACCGATGTATGCTTTTCAACAAATGATATCAAATGAACAAAGTACATATGATAATATAACTAAATTAGAAAGTTGTTCAAAATAGCATGCTCTATCTGAATCATGAAACGATAATGTTGACTTAATTATTACTTTTAAAGGAACGTAATATGGGCTAAAAATACATGCTCTAATTCATTAAAGCATGAAAGTTCAACAATAGCAACGTTGCACCTCACTGTTTAACTCAGGCAAAAATATTAAACCCATAGTTAAAGTACTGCTCTATAGCTGCAGAGCACTGCTGGTCCCAAGTGGAAACTACTGGTCACCCAATGAGCTACGGTAGTTGTACAGCTTAGATCAGGGCTGGTGTCAGAGTACTATTTGTACCACACCATATAGAACTTGCACGGAAGTGTAATTTGTGATGGCTAAAAATGGTTTTGCTTATTTTTTTTTTTATTTTTTTTTAAAAATGCTCTAAAATATACAAATCTGAAAAATAAAGTATACTGTATTGTCTTTGCAGTCTCTGCTTGGATTAATTTTATAGTTTGTTGTTCGTATGGTCTTAAAATGCCCATAAAACATTTGACCTAATGATACTGTGTTCATTTCCTTCTTTTTAAAACAATGCAAGTCTCCAATTCTAGACTAGTTTGTGCCTTTTCTCTACCTTCAGGTTCTGGAGAGAGCTTGCAGTATCCTTAATCCATCAGCACTCAGTGTTGTTCATTTCCGTCCTGAGAACATTTACAATAAATGCACTGAGCTTACAGGAAAGGTAAATATTGTACGTTTAGTTATAATACAGCTGAAACATTATTGCCGCTGGTATTGGTGACTGTTGTAGGTCATGATACCAAGGTAAATCCAGGGAAACACTTCTCCTATAGCTTCAACATTTTTTAGATGATTTGCAGGTACCTAGAAATGAAAGACTTCCTTAAATGCTGTTTGTTTGCAAATTATAATTTTATGTCCAAGTCTCTGACAATTCTTTGTAGTAAGAAGTAGTCTGATATGGTGAACGTTGCCAAAAAATTTACATTTTTGTAGATAAGAATATCATTTCCTTTAGAAGCTCCTACATTTTAAACAGATTTGTCAACCTCTGCTGTCCGGTGTTTATTTTATGTGTATCTCTTGCTTAGATTAGAATGAAGTTTGCAGAGATGATGACCGTGTTTGCCGGCCCGTTTAAAAAAGACATTTGTATGTACTCTGTGCGAAGAGCATTCCGATCCTGCGGTCCCATTCATTCGATGGTGATTTTAGAAGAGACGCATCAGGTAAAAATGTTAAGTAGTTTACAGCAGGGGGACGCAACCTTGGGCACCCAGATGTATTGGAACTACATTTCCCATGATGCTGAGACACTATTTAGGCTGTCTGAGCATCATGGGAAATGTAGTTCCAAAACATCTGGGTGCCCAAAATTGCTGACCCCTGGAGTGTTCTTTCATACTTAAATATGCTACAGTTTACCTGCTAAACATTGATTGTTTAAATGAGTGCAGGAGATGATTAACATTTGGCTCTATTTGACTACAACAAAAGGAGGACAGAATCCCAGCAGTGTTCTGAAATAGCAAAACCCTACAGTATTTGCTGAGTTTCATATCACTTTTAAAGTGAATGTCAATTTTGATGCTGAAGTGCCCGGTTTTTAAAAATTTGATTAAAAACAGGGGCACTTTAATTCATCAAAATTTACATTTCACTCGTGTTGTGAAAAAATACTTACCTTTTAATCTTGACAGCAGCTCCAGTTTCCTCCGGTCGTCCCAGGCCATTTTTGACGTCAGAAATTATGGATAGGTCATCCTCCAATCATGGCTTCTCCCTTCCCGGGGGGAATCAGTGTCTGATTCAACGCTGTGATTGGAGGAAGCCGGATTCCTCATTTTAGACCCAGGAAGAGGCTTTGCAACGGGCGGAGGAAGCTGGAGCTGCTGTCAAGCTTAAAAGGTAAGTTATTTTTTCACAACACAAGTGAAATGTAAATTTTGATGAATTAAAGTGCCCCTGTTTTTATTCAAATTTTTAAAAAACGGGCACTTTATCATCAAAATTTACATTCACTTTAAGGTTTATTCTGTATGTCAGTCATATCCAAGGTAGTGATTTATTCACAGATATATGTTCGACAGGAACACCCTTTCAGATCTCTTCCCCCGCTTCCACTGTAAGATTGATTTCTGTTGATGACTCCAGTACTGCAGTATTGATATTTTCAACATTGGTGGTGGTTTCAAATGATAAAATAAAGGTAAAGGAGATTTCTTTCCTATGGCATGGAGAGTCCACAACGTCATTCCAATTACTAGTGGGTTATTCACTCCTGGCCAGCACGAGGAGGCAAAGAACACCCCAGCAGAACTGTAAAGTATCACTTTGCTTACCCATAACCACCAGTCATTCTCTTTGCCTCTGTCAATGGAGGATGTGTGAAGTTGGTGTCTAAAAAAATATTTATTCCTTTTATGGGTATAGTTCCCTGCAAGCAAGGATTGGGGTTTAGCTGTGTCCACGTCAATCTCTTTAGTAAGCGTAGCTGTGGCTTTTAGAATTTAGAAGGCGGCGAGGTTGTCTTTGCTTCTAACATTGTTGCTACCCCTGTTATAGAAAGCCAGAGTTGGTTACTCTGTTCTCTCTTTTTCTTCAGGTCTCTGATAGGAGTATGTGTCCTTTCACACCTTGTAAGCTGTCTTCCTGCCCAACAGCTGGATATGCAGGTAAGTGCTTTTGTCTTCTAGGTATTGGAGACTTGAACTTTCAGGAGTTTATCTCTGCATTATTTTGATATGGGACTTGTTCAATCCTTTGTTACAGATTTATTGGGGCAGTGTGCAGACACTTTAAGTATGTGAGGGAGACTAAGGGGTTAACTCTTCCCTTATTTGTTATGGGATAGTTCCTCTGGCTGAATGGTTTCTTTACTTCTTTATTTCTATTGTTTCAGATGGGAAACGCTAAGGACAAAGTGTTTTTAAACTTTTTTTATTTCATATTGGTATCGTAACCGTTGGCTCTGTATAACTGCTGAGAAGTACGATCGCACGCTTTTAGTTTGTTGCGCAATTTCTTGTGCTGCCACTCACGTGACAGCCCGCTCTTTCGCTTGTACGTTGAGCGGAGCGGTGTCATTCTCTGTGAGTCCTCTTCTGTGGCGGCTGTGGGGACCTCGTTGGAGCTATTCATTTGTTTTATTTCAGCTTCTAGCGGTTACGGTAGGGCACCTCAGCCTGACTGAGGTGTAGAGATGTATTTTTTGTTGTTTTCTTTAGTGCATTCTTAGCGTTATTGCGCTGTGAAGAATTTCAGTTCCTTCTTAATGTGGCAGTTAATTTTCAAATTTTTTGTCATCATTTATTTTTGGGGCACTATCTTAGCCATGGATACTAAACAGGAGTCTGTTTCATTTGATAAATGTTTATTATGTTTAGAGGCCAAAATTGTTTTGCCTATGCAATTTTGTTCCTCATGTTTAGCTAGGACCCTAAAGCTTAAAGATAAATTACTCCCTTCTGAGCCTATTGTCTCTCAGGATAATGCTATTGAGGATATGCCACAGCTTTCTCCTCAAACGTCCCAAGCCTCTATTGTATCACATACAGTGCCCTGCGGTTCCTCCCAGCCTCCTGGAGGCATGTATTTGCCAGGAGATTTTGCTACACAGATATCTTCTGCAATGTCTGCGGCTTTTTCTGCTTTTCCCATTGCGTATAAGCGCAAGAGGAAATTAAATCATTTTTCTGCAAGTAAGCTGTCTGTTCCATGTTCTTCTGCGATGGTTGACCTCCCCCATAAGTCGGATAAGTCGGATACCTCGGTAGCTTCTGAGGGTGAGATCTCAGATTCTGACAGCGTAAATCCTTTGACTGATTCTGAAGAAATCAATTTCAGATTTAAGCTTGAACACCTTTTGTTTACTTCTAAAGGAGGTACTGGCTACTTTGGACGACTCTGACCCTTCTGTCGCTGTCAACCCTAAAAAATCTAGTAAGCTTAATAAATATTATGATGTTCCTTCTTCTATGGAAGTATTTCCTGTTCCAGACAGTATGTCGGAGATCATATCACTGGAATGGGATAAACCAGGGGTTCCCTTTCCCCTTCTCCAGTTTTTAAAAAGATGTTTCCTGTTGCTGACTCCATTTGCGACTCATGGAGCACTGTGCCTAAGGTGGAAGGAGCTATTTCTACTCTGGCCAAAAGAACTTCGATTCCTATAGAGGATAGCTGTTCTTTTAAGAATCCCATGGATTAAAAGATTGAGACTTATTTAAAGAAAATGTATATTCATCAGGGATTACAATGGCAACCTGCAGCTAGTATTGCTACTATAGCAAGCGCAGCATCTTATTGGTGTGATGCCTTGTATGAGTTTATTTTAGAGGAGACTTCGTTAGAGGAGATCCAGGATAGAATTAATGCTCTTAAGCTGGCCAATTCCTTTTATCTCTGATGCCAACATGCAAGTCATTAGACTGGGAGCCAAGATGTCTAGTTTTGCTGTTCTAGCTCGCAGGACTCTGTGGCTAAAATCTTGGTCAGCTGATGTTACTTCCAAGTCCAAGCTCCTGTCGTTACCTTACAAGGGTAAGACCCTTTTTGGTCCTGGTCTGGCGGAGATAATTTCTGAGATTACAGGTGGAAAGGGGTCTATTCTACCTCAGGACAAGAAGAATAGACCTAAGGGTCGCCAAAATTCTCATTTCCGTTCCTTTTGTAACTTTTAAAGGCCAAAAGTCCTCTTCTTCCAAGTCGGAACAGTCCAAGTCCTCTTGGAGATCCAGTCAGCTTTGGAATAAGGGAAAGCAGTCAAAGAAGCCTTCATGTGAGGCTTAACCGGCATGAAGGGTCCGCCCCGGTCTGGTATTGGATCAAGTGGGGGGCAGACTTTCCTTTTTCATCAAGCTCGGATACGCGTGGACATAGTATCTCAGGGTTACAAAATAGTATTCAAGACTTATCCTCCCATGGGGCAGATTCATACTCTCAAGATTATCTGCAGACCAGGTAAATAGAGAGGCCTTCTTAAGCTGCGTTCCGGACCTTTCCTCCCTGGGGGGTAATTGTTCCAGTTCCTGTAAGGGAACAGGGTCGAGGATTCTATTCAAATGTATTTGTGGTTCCCAAAAAAGAGGGAACTTTTCAACCTCAGGGTCCCGTCCTTCAAGATGGAAACCATAGGTTCCATTCTTCCTTTGGTCCAAGAGGGTCAGTTCATGATGACCATAGACCTGAAAGACCCATATCTGCATGTTCCCATTCACAAGGATCATCACAGTTCCTGAGATTCGCTTTTCTAGACTATCACTTTCAATTAGTTGCTCTTCCGTTTGGCCTTGCCACAGCTCCCAGAATTTTCACAAAGGTTCTGGGGGCTCTTTTGGCAGTAGTCAGGTCTCAGGGAATTGCGGTTGTGCCTTACCTGGACGACATCTTGGTTGAAGTGTCATCTTTTCAACTAGTAAACTCTCATACAGAGATCGTGTTGTCTTTACGTTGCCACGGGTGGAAAATTAATCTGGAGAAGAGTTCCCTTGTTCCAGCTACAAGGGTGTGTTTCATAGGGACCATCATAGATTGCCTATCCATGAAGATTTTTTTGACGGATGTCCGAAGATCCAAACTTCTCACTTCACGTCTCTCTCTCCAGTCTACTGTTCGTCCATCAGGGGCTCAATGCATGGAGGTAATTGGTCTGATTGTTGCTTCCATGGGCATCATTATTTTTGCTCGGTTCCATCTGATATTTCTGTAACTATGCATGCTCAGTTAATGGAACGGAGATCTTTCAGATCTATCTCACAGGATAGATCTGGATCCTCTAACAAGAGACTCTCGTGGTGGATTTCACAGGATCATCTGTCTCGGGCACATGCTTCTGGAGACCCTCCTGGGTGATTGTGACCACAGATGCCAGCCTGTTAGGCTGGGGAGCAGTCTGGGACTCGTTAAAAGCTTAGGGCCTATGGACTCGGGGGGGTCCTCACTTCCCATAAACATCTTAGAGTTGAGAGCAATCTTCAATGTCTTGATAGCTTGGCCTCAGTTGTCTTTAGCCCGGTTTATCAAATTCCAGTCGGACAACATCACCTCAATGGCTTACATCAACTACCAGGGAGGAACTCGGAGTTCCCTTGCTATGAAGGAGGTGACTCGCATTATCCAGTGGGCGGAAGCTCCAATTGTCTCCTATCTGCCATACACATTCCAGGAGTGGAAAACTGGGAGGCGGATTTTCTGAGCAGACAGACTTTTCATCCCGGGGAGTGGGTTCTCCATCCAGAGGTATTTACCAGGATAACCCTTAAGTGGGGGGGTTCCAGAGTTGGATCTGATGGCGTCTTGCCAGAACGCCAAGCTGCCAAGGTACGGTTCAAAGTCAAGAGATCCTCAGGCCGCCCTGATAGTTGCTCTGGCAGTTCCTTGGGATTTCGATCTGGCATACCTGTTTCCTCCTTTAGCTCTCCTTCCCCAAGTCATTGCTCGTATCAAGCAGGAGAGAGCATCAGTAATTCTAAAAACTCCTGCATGGCCTCGCAGGATCTGGTTTGCGGACCTGGTGAAGATGTCATCTCTTCCACCTTGGAGGTTACCTCTGAGGAAGGACCTTCTAACTCAAGGTCCTATCCGCCATCCAAATCTAGTTTCTCTGAAGCTCACTGCTTTGAGATTGAACGCTTAGTTTTGGCTAAGCATGGGTTTTCTGAGTCGGTCATTGATACCATGCTTCAGGCTCGCAAACCTGTTACTCGTAAAATTTACAATACGGTATGGCGCAAATACTTATATTGGTGTGAATTAAAGGATTTCTCTTGGAGCAGGAGCAGGATTCCTAGAATTTTGTCTTTTCTCCAGGAGGGTCTGGAGAAGGGCTTGTCAGTCAGTTCTCTGAAGGGTCACATTTCTGCGCTGTCTATTCTTTTACACAAACATCTGGCAGATGTGCCAGATGTTTAATCTTTTTTTCAGGCCATGGTCAGAATCAGGCCTGTGTTTAGAATCAGAACTGTTGTTCCTCCTTGGAGCTTAAACCTTGTTCTCAAAGTATTGCAACAGGATCCGTTTGAGCCAATGAATTTGGTAGATATTAAGTTGTTATCTTGGAAGGTTTTGTGCCTTGTTGCTATTTTCTCTGCTCACAGAGTTTCTGAGCACTCGGCTCTATAGTGTAATTCCCCTTACCTTATTTTTCATGCGGATAAGGTGGTCATTTGTACTAAATTGGGTTTTCTACCTAAAGTGGTGTCGGATCATAACATTAATCAGGAAATCGTTGTTCCTTTTCTTTGTCCCAATCTTTCTTCTCATAAGGAACGTCTTTTGCATAACTTGAATGTTATGCATGCTCTAAAATTTTACCTACAGGCTACTAAAGATTTTCATCAGTCTTCTGCCCTGTTTGTTTCTCTGGAAAGTGTAAGGGTCAGAAGGCCATTTCTACTTCTCTTTCCCTCTGGTTGAGAAGTATGATTCGTTTTGCTTATGAGACTGCTGGACAGCAGCCTCCTGAGAGAATTACAGCTTATTCCACTAGGGCGGTCTCCTCTTCTTGGGTTTTCAAAAATGAAGCTTCTGTGGAACAGATTTGCAAGGCGGCAAAGGTTCTTCAAGCAGTGGTGCCTTCTGTTTAGGTCCTCCTGCCTTGTTCTCCCTCCATTTTCATTCCGTGTCCTCTAGCTTGGGTATTGATTCCCACTAGTAATTGGAATGATGTTGTGGTCTCTCCATGCCATAGGAAAGAAAATAAAATGTATGCTTACCTGATAAATTTCTTTCATTCTGGGCATGAAGTGTCCACGACCCCACCCTTACATAAAACAGTATTGTTTGTTAAACCTCAGGAACCTCTATACCTTTGTGTTATCTTCTTTTTCCATTTCCCTTCGGCCGAATGACTGGGGGTTATGAGTAAGAGAAGTGACACTTAACTGCTCTGCTGGGGTGCTTTTTGCCTCCTCCTGCAGGCCAGGAGTGAATATCCCACTAGTAATTGGAATCACGTTGTGGACTCTCCAAGCCCGGAAATAAATACATTTATCAGGTACGCATAAATGTTCTTATTTACAACCAATTTAATATACTCCAGCAGGTAAAATGGATCATTGGAAAGACATTAACGGGTAGAACGTTTTACAGTAAATGTCCCATTCAGTATAAGGATACGTAACATGTATTTGCAGATGATTTGACAGCTTAGATGTTTGTTTAGAATGAATGTGAGCAATATTTATTATTTTTAGTGAATTTACAGAATCCATTCACCCATCTCTAATAACGTTGTGCATGCATATTAAGTAATAGAGACTAATTCTGTGTCCCAATTTGAATACACAAAGAAGACACGATCTAAATGGAACCATTGATGCTGTGACATTTCATATGATGAATACAAGCAGCACAGCCTATAATTCCAGACATTTATGCATTTCTGAAAATAGATTTTATCATCATCCGCTCCCTGTAATTTGATAGTCAAAAGACCATGTGAAAATAGACTATAACCCAGCTGGGGAAAAGTGTATAGGCAGCTAAACCATTTGTAAGGATCACTGTACATAGTTAAATTTGGATGTCTAAAACTGTAATATCAGGGATTACACAATAAAATATTTTTTGTCTGTATTTATGTGCTCAGTATTATCTAGATACGAAGTGCAGATAATTCTTCATTCTGATTTATTAGCTCCATAAACATGACTTTATATACATTGTTTTCACAGCCCTATATACGTATACAATACGGTGTACTAGAGGCGGCTCATCTTGCTGTAGAAGTTTTAAATGGATCTTGTATTGATGGATGTTATATAAAGGTAGGTGGCAAAGAGGTGTTTTACATTACATTCCCCTTAAAGGGACACTGAACCCAATTTTTTCTTTCTTGATTCAGATAGAGCATGCAATTTTAAGCAGCTTTCTAATTTACTTCTATTATCAATTTTTCTTCGTTCACTTGCTATCTTTATTTGAAAAAGAAGGCATCTAAGCTTCAGAACTCTGGACAGCACTTTTTTATTGGTGGATGAATTTATCCACCAATCAGCAAGAATAACCCAGGTTATTCGACAAAAATGGGCCGGCATCTAAACTTACATTCTTGCATTTCAAATAAAGATACCAAGAGAATGAAGAAAATTTGATAATAGGAGTAAATTAGAAAGTTGCTTAAAATTGCATGCTCTATCTGAATCACGAAAGAAAAAATTGGGGTTTAGTGTCCCTTTAATGACAAATACTATATTATAATGTTGTTGGTAAAATCTTTAGCATCTCTGCTATTAAAATTACATTCTTACCATTTAAACAATATAAATATTTCACAACATAAATGCACATTTATCTGTTTTGTATGTGTTTTAAAGAGATATTCTTAGAGAGATATCAGAACATCTGGTTCACATGAATAAAATGATCTTGGACATTTTTTACATTGTCAAGGGTAGAAGATGTTAGAATATTAAAACGTAAGAATCTATATGATCTCTAAAAGAGACTTTAAATTGTCCCTAGGACATTGCATGTTTCAGTCATGCATTTTAAATTTAAAGGGACACTGAACCCACATTTTTTATTTCATGATTCAGATAGAGCATGAACCCAGGTTCTCAACCAAAAATGGGCTCCTATGCATCACATTCCTGCTTTTTAAATAAAGATAGAAAGAGAACAAAAAAAATGATAATAGGAGTAAATTAGAAAGTTGCTTAAAATTGCATGCTCTATCTGAATCATAAAATAAAAAATTGGGGTTTAGTGTTCCTTTAACTTATCTTCTTATTGCAGCTTTTAGATTACACAACAATACAGTATCTTTTTATTATTAAATAGGCTGTGAGCAGTACAGCCAATCAGAGGCTGTCGTACCCGAGCCATTCTGGTCAATGGCTGCTTGTTGCCTAGTTGGAGAGCATACCTAATGTATCTATCCAGTGAGGCACGGATCACTAAATAGTGTGCTACCTTTGACAATAAAGACTCAGCACTATGTACTTTGTCTGTATTACCTGCAGCTTATTGATGAAGAACAAAACAAAAAAATGCAATTTATGAAACAAACATATTTTAAATGCTTCTCTGTACAACAGTCCTCATGTGTACACTGAGATGTGTCAATAAAGTTTATATGGCTTTGAACAGAAAAAAAAATCAATTTATAAATAAAACTTTAACTAAAGATGTGTGTTACAACAGTCCTTGCATGCAGCCTCTGTTTGACCGCGTGCCAGTTATATTATAGTATATTCTCACAGGGACACAGTTTTATTTTAGAAGAAAAAACATAAAAATGGTCATTTGCTAACCTCTTGTTTTCTGCTGTATTTTTAGGTACTATTAAATAATCATAGTGTTAATTAAAATGGCAGTTAAGGAGACTTAAACTGAGAACCTTATTGGCACAAGTTGGTGTCTATAACTTGACGCTATTATGAGCTCTAATAAAATAATTTAATTAATTTAATAGAATCTAAAATGCTTGTCAGTGGGAATAATGTCCATTATATGAGGCACCATATAAAATCTTTATATATATATATATATAGTAAGGCAGTTACTCTTGTGTCATTTTAGGCCCAAGTGAAATGTGTTCACAAACTAGCTTTATATTTTTATGATATATCCTGTAGATACTGCTTAAACAATGGATATACATTTAAACTTACCATTTATATTTGGTAATTGATTCGTTGTCATGTCCTTTCTTTTAAATCAATAATTATGTATTTGTAACGATGGCTTATGCACTCCCTAATGTGTATCATTTTATTTTTGGGCAGTAAATATTTTAATATTGCGTATTTAGGCTGTGACTGGCTGGCCATTGAATTCTTTTTAAAACTGCCTATTGAAAATATTTCTATCATAAATATTATATAAAGTACATGATAGGGCTGGGCTGTTCTTAGGGGTAATAGAGGAAAAAGGGGTGGAGTCACATTTAAAGGGATATAAAACCCAACATTTTCCTTTGTGATTCAGAGAATACATTTTTTTTTCCAATTTACTTCCCATGATATTCTGTGTTGAAGAGATACCTAGGTAGCATCTGAAGAACTACATGACGGGAAATAGTGCTGCCATTTAGTGCTCTTGCAAATGGATAACATTTTTGCAAAACTGCTGCCATATAGTGCTCCAGACACGTGCACGCTCCTGAGCTTTTTTCAACAAAACATATCAGAAGATAAAAGGGGTTTGGCATATTAATGTCACAAGCACAGAATACGGTTGCCATTTTGGTAAAGCATCTCCCATGGACAGTAATAGCTGTTGCTGTTGGTAGCTGTTGGTAGCTGTTGCTGTTGGTAGCTGTTGCTGTTGGTAGCTGTTGCTGTTGGTAGCTGTTGCAGTGTGGCTTTTGGCCAATTGATTACCAATAGGAGTTTAACCATGTGTTGGCCACCGTGGCCGGACTGTTATCCGACTGACGCTTGTCCGACGGACAATATTCCGAAAGACATTTATCCGGCTGCTGGGTGGGAATGAAGCTTAAAAATCACGGTTTTATAACATTTTTAATAGTGGACTGACAAAAGACAATTAAATCAACTTATATATAACATTTATAACATTTTTAATAGTGGACTGACAAAAGACAATTACATCAATTTATATATAACATATGAATTATAATATTATAATTATAATAATTATATTATGTGTTAAAAGTACATCGTGAGGGTAGGGACCCATGGATAGGTTCCCAGAGGCGGTTGCGGCGCCCGAGTCACTGATTGTAACAGAAAATTTTGGATTGTATCTGCCCTCGGCCGAATGTATCTTGATTTATTTAAGTAAATCTTATATATTATGTGCTATTGCCTTTAAAAAGTCTAATCTTGAGTATTCACTGTATTTTTCTAAAACTTTCATTATCCTGTTGTTTATGATTTCATATTTTTTTTTTGGTTTTCTCAGTTCAACTCCAGAATTAATTTTTTCAATTGTTAACTCCCATTCTGCTTGTTCTTTTCTTATTTTTGAAACTAGTCTGCAAATGCTTGGGTGGGTTATAGACATTCGTTGGTCAAATGCTCTGTGCCATCCTTCTAGAGAGTTGTTTGTTCTAGGTAACCCTAGTTTTGTTCTTTCAAAAGTGTTCCACATCGTAATATCGAAAGTAGGTTTTCTTCTTGTACCTTGTTGTAGTTCGCCAATCCAGGTTTTTTCAAAATAATTTAAAAATTCAGATAAAATGTTACTGTTTTGTTTTTCTATTGATTTTACAAAGTCATTAAATGTTTCAACTACATCTTCCACCGGCACAAATGCTAATGCTTCTAAGCATTTTATGATCAGAGCATTTTTTTCATTATTATACCATATTTTTAAGCCCAAAGATTGTATTTTTCTCCACAGGCATTGGGAAAAATGGAAAAAGCATCCATAAATTATTGTATTTTGTAAAAAATGTGTCATGCAATTTATTGCTGCTCTTTCAAAATCTACAGTAATTGATATAGGATTGATATCTGGATTTTTTTCTTTTATAATACTAAAAATTAAATTATAAGTTTCCTGATTTTTATTTTTTGATATGCAGTATACTAATGGTATGGTATGGTTATCTTCTATTAAAACATGTATTGTATACAACTGAAAACCTAAAGGAGCTGAGTGTAATGTTCCGTCACAGAGACAGTGTCGTTTTTTTGAAAGAAGATCTACATTTTTTTAGTAGACAGAATGATTAAATTTTCACTTTCGTACATGATGAAATCTTCTCCTCTGGTTGTTTTTCTTAAATCATCATTTAAAATGTTTCCATTTGGTGTTGTTCGATGTCGACGTACCATTCTGGCAAGAGTTTCTTTTTTAGGTAGAGCTCCTGCTGCTTCAAGGGGGAAATTAGATGTGCAATTTTGTATTATGCTTGATGTTACTTCTTCTGAATTTTTAGCAACTTCTTTTATTTTTTCATTTGTTTTCATAGATAAAATTCTTGCTGCATTAGGTGGATGTGAATGATTTGATGCATCTTTTTCAATTATATCATTAATGGTTTTTAGCCTTCCTCCACAAAAACCTTTTTTTTCACATCTCCAATATGTGACATTTTTCTTTTTTTTTGTCTACAATGTATGCATAACCTTCATATAACATTTTCTTTCATGTAATTAGCAAGAGTCCATGAGCTAGTTTCGTATGGGATATACATTCCTACCAGGAGGGGCAAAGTTTCCCAAACCTCAAAATGCCTATAAATACACCCCTCACCACACCCACAATTCAGTTTTACAAACTTTGCCTCCGATGGAGGTGGTGAAGTAAGTTTGTGCTAGATTCTACGTTGATATGCGCTCCGCAGCAAGTTGGAGCCCGGTTTTCCTCTCAGCGTGCAGTGAATGTCAGAGGGATGTGAGGAGAGTATTGCCTATTTGAATGCAGTGATCTCCTTCTAAGGGGTCTATTTCATAGGTTCTCTGTTATCGGTCGTAGAGATTCATCTCTTACCTCCCTTTTCAGATCGACGATATACTCTTATATATACCATTACCTCTGCTGATTCTCGTTTCAGTACTGGTTTGGCTATCTACTATATGTAGATGAGTGTCCTGGGGTAAGTAAGTTTTATTTTCTGTGACACTCCTAGCTATGGTTGGGCACTTTGTTTATAAAGTTCTAAATATATGTATTCAAACATTTATTTGCCTTGACTCAGAATGTTCAACTTTCCTTATTTTCAGACAGTCAGTTTCATATTTGGGATAATGCATTTTAACATTTTTCTTACCTTAAAATTTGACTTTTTCCCTGTGGGCTGTTAGGCTCGCGGGGGCTGAAAATGCTTCATTTTATTGCGTCATTCTTGTCGCGGACTTTTTTGGCGCAAAAATTCTATTTCCGTTTCCGGCGTCATACGTGTCACCGGAAGTTGCGTCATTTTTTGACGTTATTTTGCGCCAAAAATGTCGGCGTTCCGGATGTGGCGTCATTTTTGGCGCCAAAAAGCATTTAGGCGCAAAATAATGTGGGCATCTTATTTGGCGCGAAAAAATATGGGCGTCGCTTTTGTCTCCACATTATTTAAGTCTCATTTTTTATTGCTTCTGGTTGCTAGAAGCTTGTTCTTTGGCATTTTTTCCCATTCCTGAAACTGTCATTTAAGGAATTTGATCAATTTTGCTTTATATATATGTTGTTTTTTCTCTTACATATTGCAAGATGTCTCACGTTGCATCTGAGTCAGAAGATACTACAGGAAAATCGCTGTCAAGTGCTGAATCTACCAAAGCTAAGTGTATCTGCTGTAAACTTTTGGTAGCTATTCCTCCAGCTGTTGTTTGTATTGATTGTCATGACAAACTTGTTAAAGCAGATAATATTTCCTTTAGTAAAGTACCATTGCCTGTTGCAGTTCCTTCAACATCTAAGGTGCAGAATGTTCCTGATAATATAAGAGATTTTGTTTCTGAATCCATAAAGAAGGCTATGTCTGTTATTTCTCCTTCTAGTAAACGTAAAAAATCTTTTAAAACTTCTCTCCCTACAGATGAATTTTTAAATGAACATCATCATTCTGATTCTGATGATTCCTCTGGTTCAGAGGATTCTGTCTCAGAGGTTGATGCTGATAAATCTTCATATTTATTTAAAATGGAATTTATTCGTTCTTTACTTAAAGAAGTCCTAATTGCTTTAGAAATAGAGGATTCTGGTCCTCTTGATACTAAATCTAAACGTTTAAATAAGGTTTTTAAATCTCCTGTAGTTATTCCAGAAGTTTTTCCTGTCCCTGATGCTATTTCTGCAGTAATTTCCAAAGAATGGGATAATTTGGGTAATTCATTTACTCCTTCTAAACGTTTTAAGCAATTATATCCTGTGCCGTCTGACAGATTAGAATTTTGGGACAAGATCCCTAAAGTTGATGGGGCTATTTCTACCCTTGCTAAACGTACTACTATTCCTACGTCAGATGGTACTTCGTTTAAGGATCCTCTAGATAGGAAAATTGAGTCCTTTCTAAGAAAAGCTTATCTGTGTTCAGGTAATCTTCTTAGACCTGCTATATCTTTGGCGGATGTTGCTGCAGCTTCAACTTTTTGGTTGGAAACTTTAGCGCAACAAGTAACACATCGTGATTCTCATGATATTATTATTCTTCTTCAACATGCTAATAATTTTATCTGTGATGCCATTTTTGATATTATCAGAGTTGATGTCAGGTTTATGTCTCTAGCTATTTTAGCTAGAAGAGCTTTATGGCTTAAAACTTGGAATGCTGATATGGCTTCTAAATCAACTTTACTTTCCATTTCTTTCCAGGGTAACAAATTATTTGGTTCTCAGTTGGATTCCATTATTTCAACTGTTACTGGTGGGAAAGGAACTTTTTTACCACAGGATAAAAAATCTAAAGGTAAAAACAGGGCTAATAATCGTTTTCGTTCCTTTCGTTTCAACAAAGAACAAAAGCCTGATCCTTCATCCTCAGGTGCAGTTTCAGTTTGGAGACCATCTCCAGTTTGGAATAAATCCAAGCCAGCTAGAAAGGCAAAGCCTGCTTCTAAGTCCACATGAAGGTGCGGCCCTCATTCCAGCTCAGCTGGTAGGGGGCAGGTTACGTTTTTTTCAAGGAAATTTGGATCAATTCTGTTCACAATCTTTGGATTCAGAGCATTGTTTCAGAAGGGTACAGAATTGGTTTCAAGTTGAGACCTCCTGCAAAGAGATTTTTTCTTTCCCGTGTCCCAGTAAATCCAGTAAAAGCTCAAGCATTTCTGAAATGTGTTTCAGATCTAGAGTTGACTGGAGTAATTATGCCAGTTCCAGTTCCGGAACAGGGGATGGGGTTTTATTCAAATCTCTTCATTGTACCAAAGAAGGAGAATTCTTTCAGACCAGTTCTGGATCTAAAAATATTGAATCGTTATGTAAGGATACCAACGTTCAAGATGGTAACTGTAAGGACTATCTTACCTTTTGTTCAGCAAGGGAATTATATGTCCACAATAGATTTACAGGATGCATATCTGCATATTCCGATTCATCCAGATCATTATCAGTTCCTGAGATTCTCGTTTCTGGACAAGCATTACCAGTTTGTGGCTCTGCCGTTTGGCCTAGCTACAGCTCCAAGAATTTTTACAAAGGTTCTCGGTGCCCTGTTGTCTCTAATCAGAGAACAGGGTATTGTGGTATTTCCTTATTTGGACGATATCTTGGTACTTGCTCAGTCTTTACATTTAGCAGAATCTCATACGAATCGACTTGTGTTGTTTCTTCAAGATCATGGTTGGAGGATCAATTTACCAAAAAGTTCTTTGATTCCTCAGACAAGGGTAACCTTTCTGGGTTTCCAGATGAATTCAGTGTCCATGACTCTGTCTTTAACAGACAAGAGACGTCTAAAGTTGATTACAGCTTGTCGAAACCTTCAGTCACAATCATTCCCTTCGGTAGCCTTATGCATGGAAATTCTAGGTCTTATGACTGCTGCATCGGACGCGATCCCCTTTGCTCGTTTTCACATGCGACCTCTTCAGCTCTGTATGCTGAAGCAATGGTGCAAGGATTACACGAAGATATCTCAATTAATATCTTTAAAACCGATTGTTCGACACTCTCTAACATGGTGGACAGATCACCATCGTTTAATTCAGGGGGCTTCTTTTGTGATTCCGACCTGGACTGTAATTTCAACAGATGCAAGTCTCACAGGTTGGGGAGCTGTGTGCGGAACTCTGACGGCACAAGGAGTTTGGGAATCTCAGGAGGTGAGATTACCGATCAATATTTTGGAACTCCGTGCAATTTTCAGAGCTCTTCAGTTTTGGCCTCTTCTGAAGAGAGAATCGTTCATTTGTTTTCAGACAGACAATGTCACAACTGTGGCATACATCAATCATCAAGGAGGGACTCACAGTCCTCTGGCTATGAAAGAAGTATCTCAAATTTTGGTTTGGGCGGAATCCAGCTCCTGTCTAATCTCTGCGGTTCATATCCCAGGTGTAGACAATTGGGAAGCGGATTATCTCAGTCGCCAAACGTTGCATCCGGGCGAATGGTCTCTTCACCCAGAGGTATTTCTTCAGATTGTTCAAATGTGGGAACTTCCAGAAATAGATCTGATGGCGTCCCATCTAAACAAGAAACTTCCCAGGTATCTGTCCAGATCCCGGGATCCTCAGGCGGAGGCAGTGGATGCAATATCACTTCCTTGGAAGTATCATCCTGCCTATATCTTTCCGCCTCTAGTTCTTCTTCCAAGAGTAATCTCCAAGATTCTGAAGGAATGCTCATTTGTTCTGCTGGTAGCTCCGGCATGGCCTCACAGGTTTTGGTATGCGGATCTTGTCCGGATGGCCTCTTGCCAACCGTGGACTCTTCCGTTAAGACCAGACCTTCTGTCACAAGGTCCTTTTTTCCATCAGGATCTGAAATCCTTAAATTTAAAGGTATGGAGATTGAACGCTTGATTCTTGGTCAAAGAGGTTTCTCTGACTCTGTGATTAATACTATGTTACAGGCTCGTAAATCTGTATCTCGAGAGATATATTATAGAGTCTGGAAGACTTATATTTCTTGGTGTCTTTCTCATCATTTTTCCTGGCATTCTTTTAGAATACCGAGAATTTTACAGTTCCTTCAGGATGGTTTAGATAAGGGTTTGTCCGCAAGTTCTTTGAAAGGACAAATCTCTGCTCTTTCTGTTCTTTTTCACAGAAAGATTGCTATTCTTCCTGATATTCATTGTTTTGTACAAGCTTTGGTTCGTATAAAACCTGTCATTAAGTCAATTTCTCCTCCTTGAAGTTTGAATTTGGTTCTGGGAGCTCTTCAAGCTCCTCCGTTTGAACCTATGCATTCATTGGACATTAAATTACTTTCTTGGAAAGTTTTGTTCCTTTTGGCCATCTCTTCTGCCAGAAGAGTTTCTGAATTATCTGCTCTTTCTTGTGAGTCTCCTTTTCTGATTTTTCATCAGGATAAGGCGGTGTTGCGAACTTCTTTTGAATTTTTACCTAAAGTTGTGAATTCCAACAACATTAGTAGAGAAATTGTGGTTCCTTCATTATGTCCTAATCCTAAGAATTCTAAGGAGAAATCGTTGCATTCTTTGGATGTTGTTAGAGCTTTGAAATATTATGTTGAAGCTACGAAATCTTTTCGTAAGACTTCTAGTCTATTTATCTTTTCCGGTTCTAGAAAAGGCCAGAAAGCTTCTGCCATTTCTTTGGCATCTTGGTTGAAATCTTTAATTCATCTTGCCTATGTTGAGTAGGGTAAAACTCCGCCTCAGAGAATTACAGCTCATTCTACTAGGTCAGTTTCTACTTCCTGGGCGTTTAGGAATGAAGCTTCGGTTGACCAGATCTGCAAAGCAGCAACTTGGTCCTCTTTGCATACTTTTACTAAATTCTACCATTTTGATGTATTTTCTTCTTCTGAAGCAGTTTTTGGTAGAAAAGTACTTCAGGCAGCGGTTTCAGTTTGAATCTTCTGCTTATGTTTTTCGTTAAACTTTATTTTGGGTGTGGATTATTTTCAGCAGGAATTGGCTGTCTTTATTTTATCCCTCCCTCTCTAGTGACTCTTGTGTGGAAAGATCCACTTCTTGGGTAGTCATTATCCCATACGTCACTAGCTCATGGACTCTTGCTAATTACATGAAAGAAAACATAATTTATGTAAGAACTTACCTGATAAATTCATTTCTTTCATATTAGCAAGAGTCCATGAGGCCCGCCCTTTTTTTGTGGTGGTTATGATTTTGTATAAAGCACAATTATTCCAATTCCTTATTTTATATGCTTTCGCACTTTTTTATCACCCCACTTCTTGGCTATTCGTTAAACTGAATTGTGGGTGTGGTGAGGGGTGTATTTATAGGCATTTTGAGGTTTGGGAAACTTTGCCCCTCCTGGTAGGAATGTATATCCCATACGTCACTAGCTCATGGACTCTTGCTAATATGAAAGAAATGAATTTATCAGGTAAGTTCTTACATAAATTATGTTTTTCTTCCTCCTTTACACGTCTTTATGAACTCCATTTTTTTAATTTGATGTTTTTTTAAATTTATTTATTTAAGTGTTTGTGTTGTTTTTTTACCTCAGTAGCCACAATATATATTTAAATTTTCCGCTTTTTTACTGATGACAATTACGTGATTGCGTGATTGTGCTGTTCGGCGTGCAGTCGGAAGCAGTGTATTTCGGACATATGTCTGACGGACGAATGTGTTTCGGCATTTTGTCGGTCGGAATTTTGTCCGAGCACCGTTGGCCACTCTTAATAGGAAATTACACAATATTGAGGACAAAACAGTAAAATAACAAATAAAAAAAAATATTTGAATGTATTTATGGCGCCATAAATACGTTTGAAAATCTTGTGATAGTTTTCTAATGGATTAGGATGGCTTCATTTTTTTTAAATTAAACCCACAAAAATACGTGAGGGATTGCACATGGCAATTATTTTGGACTGGAATGGAAGGCATTGTTTTTTTGTTTGTTTTTTAAAGGGACACGAAACCCAAAATGTTTCTATCATGGTTCAGGTAGAGCATACAATTTTAAATAATTTTGCATCATTCTTTTGGTATCCTTTATTGAAGGAGCAGCAATGCACTACTGGGAAGATATTGATGAGGTATACATGTGCAGCCAATAATCAGCAGCTAGCTCCCAGCTCTTTAGCCTACCTAGGTATGCTTTTCAACAAAGCTTATCAAGAGAACCAAGAAAATTCGATGAAGTTATTTAAATTGTATTCTCTATCTATATCATGAAATAAAAGCTTTAGGTTTCAAGTCCCTAGTTTAAAGTATGTTGTATCATATATTTAAAAGAGTTCTATGAAGTTCTATGAAGTTTTTAAATGGGACGCTTTGTGGATCATATCCTTTCCCTTTGATGTTTTAAAGGTCGAAAAGCTGGTAACAGAGAGAACGTTCGATTCAGACAATCTGATAAAGGAGATGGAAGAGGATTTGGAAAATGAAGACATTATTTATGTGTCTGGATTTAAAAAACCCCTTACAGAAGAAATCCTTCAAGAACAGTTCAGCCATTTGAAAGATATAAAGGCTATATTTGTTCCCACCAACCCTAGCAAAGGAAAACGTGCAAAATATTGCTATTTAAGTAAGTGACACCTTCATAACGTTTGTAAGTTCCAATCCATCAAGGTCGACTTAGCCTTTCATTCTTGGGGGATGATCATTTAGAAGTATTAAAGGGATATTCTTATGCAAAAAATATGTACTGTAATTAGTAAGAAAACATTCATTCTGCATGTAATATTATATACACATGGGGTAGATTTAACAAATGTTGAGCGGACACGATTCGCTATAGCAAATTATGTCCGCTCGACATCGCTAAATGCAGACAGCATACGCTGTCGGCATTTAACATTGCACAAGCAAGCATTTATTGTGAAATGTTTGTGCAATGCCGTCCCCTGCTTACTCTCGGCCAATCGGCCACTAGCAGGGGGTGTCAATCATCCTAATCGGATCGGGATGATTTCAGTCCGCAACCTAAAAGGGGGCAGAGAAGTTCTTACGATCACTGCTTCTTAACTTCTGTTTCTAGCGGACCAGAAACGATGGGCGTAGAAAGCAGTATCCGCTGCTTGCTAAATCTACCCCATGGTTTTCTGTTATTTATCACCCTATCATTTGGGAATATTGACCTGAGAAGTGCAGTGTTACTGGGATTAAACGGCAACAGCTTCTACAATGACTTTGTTATTTGAAAATTATTGTGTGGGGCAGTATTAGAAAAAGTAACATAATGTGAGAAAATCATGATTTAAAATTGTTCCAGCAGCATACAAATTAATTGTATCTTATAATGTATAAAAATAGATATACGTACTATTCCCTTAATATACCAAATATTTTCTGTTGACCACTTAACGTCTTATAAAGTGTGCACAAATGCTTAGAGTTTGCGTTACCCTTATACCACCCATCCTCACTGACTTGCTTTTCATTCAGCCAGAGTGGAGTAGCTGTACAATAATTTAAACTTTATTTGAAATATTACAGGGAATTATTTCTTTTTACATAGTTAAAAAAACATAGATTATATATGGTTTGCTGGCACATCATTTGTGTTGCCAGTATATATATATATAAAAAAATCAACATGGCTTAGCCTGCAAAAAGTTATAGGGGGAATCTTCTGTTTTTAAGGCACTTTCTACATAATGTGGATTGTTTTAAATTGTTAAGCATTTTTATATTTTAAGAAAACATATATATATATGTGTGTTCATAATAGTAAGCACTCACTGGTCTTTAGACGTCTATGACAACCAAAACTTTATTCCATGTGATGTTTCAGGACTAAATACAGTCCCTTCCTCTGACAAACAAAAAGTGAACAAACAGAGCTTATAAAGGCCTATTAAACCCTCCCCCAAAAATCAGCCAATCATGGCTGTCCGTATGACACGCCTACACCCAAAACATCCTCATAAGACAAAAAAATCGTAAAATATATGATAATCAGTGAACCTATAAATACAATGTGTATGATAACTATCAACTATACAGGCTCTGTATCACACATTTAGTGGCAAAACCAGTACCATCAAAGACAGTGTGGCATCCCTCCCACGTTACCTGCAGACAAAATTTCGGATAAACCAAAGACATAAAAAGTAAATAAACCACCCAACTTCACCAAAGGCCAATCACTATAGCCGGGGCGTGTCTCAATATATGCACAATAGTCATCATATGGCCGGAGGGTGGGCCAGGCACAACCTACTGCCAAATACCCACCTATCACGTCCTAGCAAAGACCATACATCGTTAGTAGAGGGCAGAGAAAATATACAACAGGACAACACCCATCACGCTGTCAAACAAGCAGGACCAATCGGCATCAGTTGTCGTGTACTAACCCTAACTTGCAACACACAGCGTCATCACAGGGGGCGGAGAGACAAAACATACACCAAAATGGGTATCGGACACCTCACCAAAGTGGGAGGGGAGGGGGAAGGGAGGCTTTGCTTGCCACACAATTATACGCATCCCCTTTACAGTGTCATTAAACCGATTAAACAGAAACACTTATATAATAACTTTTTTATTGTTCAAAATTTTTTTCATTGGTCATACATGATTGTTTTACCTTAACAAGTGGACAGCAGCTCCCTTTTTATTTGTATTCTCAGAAAACATTTTTGTGTATAGCGGTCCTGGCGTGTGCTGCGGTATTGACAGAGTTCAAAATCCCACACATGCGCTATTGAAAGGGTCCAGGAATTTCACGGCTCTCAAAATTGTAGCATTGACATATGCGACCAGGTATGTAATGACGCTAGCACGCATGCGCATTACGGACAAAATATGTGAAACAGTTGATACAACGTCACAGGAAGTGACGTGGTTCGCTGTTTTCACAAGTTTGCCTTTTCTCCCAGAACACCGGAACAGCACTGTTAGTCAAAGAAGTGTTCCAGTACTGATCCGTTTGTGACAATTATTCAGGACAATCCACTTAGAATTTTTAACATTTTTAATGTCTGTATTTTCCTATTTAAAGATGAGTTACATTCATTATTTTGCTAATATATATTGCTATTTATTTGTAATAATGACAGATTGAAACTTGAGCAAAATGCATTAAAAAAACAATATATGTGTCCTGCTTCCCTGGGAGATACTGTATTTGTAATTCGCATACTAAGCCACACAGTGACATGGCGCTATGTCTAAACAGTTATCTAGTTTAAAAATAAATAAGGACAATGTAAAGTCTGGTTAAAAAGAAAACAAGTATTTTTGGGGGGCTGTTTACTAAGGCAATAATAAGTATTTGCAGATCCCCCTTCTCATCTCGCCTCCCCAGCTAGAAATGCCAACAAGCTCCATGGATCTCCATGGATCGTATGGGTAATAAATTAGCTACACATACAGACTCACCGGCAGATGAAAGTTATACTGTCTGCTCTGTGAATTTAACCCTATACGCTCTGCACAGTTATTCACAGAGCAGAGAGTGAAACTTTCATCTGCCGGTGTTCTGTAATATTTACCTACCTTGTTACGTTGTCCTACCTACGTAACGCGTACGGCCAAGCCTACATCTAGATAGATAACTTTCATATCCGCCATATTTGTTTCAAAAGGAGGCTGATGTTAAAATAGTGATCGGATTCTGTATAATTTTCCGACCACATTATATTTGGCTGTTTTGAGTGCAGAGCTAATAACATACATAGTTTTTTTAAAATTATTTTTGAATGTTTTATGTTTGAGTGAGATCTGCATTTAAAACAGCCAAATATCACCATCTGATCAATATGTTGATATCAGCCTCCGTTTCAAACAAAAAATGGCGTATATGAAAGTGCTCTATCTGCCGTATGTGTTACGTGGGCAGGAAAACGTAACACAGTAGGCAAATATAACAGAAGACCGGTGAGTCGGTGTGCAGCGAATTTATTACCTATATAATCCGTGGAGCTTGTCGGCATTTCTAGGCTGGGGAGGTGAGGTGAGAAGGGGAATTAGTGAACAGATCTTTGTGATAAATAACAGAGAGCTGCTGGAGACTAGAAAACTTGTATCTACCGAAATAAATTATCTTTTTTTTTTTTTAGTAAAAAAAATGATCTATGCAGCAGAGTTTTAATTAAAAAACTATCTTGTTTTGTTATACATTCTAGTATCCACATCATAATTTGATTCCTTTATTTATAATAAGTTGGATATTATGCCAGAAATATTTTTAACATTTGTGAAGATTATTAATTATATGTTATACATGGCTGCGTGAATTGTCCGTGTTCTTAGATGCTATTAGACCGCAAAGCGCTATCACTCTATTAGGAAATCTAATGCCCATTGTGACACAATCTTGTCAATCAATCAACAAGACACCACCCATATTAGCAATGTGATAAAAAAAAATAGCTAACGCCCAGTATGCTGAGGGAATTCTACAGTGTGATAAGGCTTATGAGGAAGTGAACTTTTATTGGTTGAAATACGGAGACTGACGGAAAACTGCTGTCTGGAAAAGCGGATCGCACTCTGCAGCAGGGCACTATTTAAGCATAGTAACGGTATGATTTTACTGTACTGGGATGCTACTAATTTAGGAAGGTTTATTTAGGTATGGAATTTTTTTTAGACCTGTTATTTATATATATATATATATATATATATATATATATATATATATATATATATATATACCATCCAGAAATTGCAGGCACTCACTGGTCTTTTTTGTATAAAAAAATTCCTTTATTGGTTCAATTTAAAATCCAGACATAACGTTTCGGCACATTTCTTGTGCCTTTGTCAAATGTCAAAGAAACAAGTACATCAAAGCACCTAAAACTAATGACAAACAATTAAAAGTACACTCCTTCTATACATACATAGTTACCGCCAAACACCCACTTGTGTCACTATCCGGTACGCACCATTGACGTCATAGTCGCGCGCCATCGTACCTGGCGTCATGGCGTAAGTGCCGACATAACCATAGCAACGTCCATAAGCTTATACGAGGAGACGCGGTAGCAGGCAACTGATGAAAACATACAGACCTAACGAATGCACACGCACACACGGAAGTTTGTGTTAGGTGTCAATGTTGTCAAGACAACCAATATAAACAACTTGCGCATGTTGTCAAAAGTATGTATACACCAGACACCCATCTAAGTAAAGTATGTGAGTGAATCAAACTGTGATTATAACACAGGTATGCCGGGCTATGAATGTAGAAAAAAATTACAAGATCCGATGATATAGAGAATGTCCCTTTTAAATTGGGTAATAATAATTATTATTTATCAGTTGCTGGTTATTAGAGGCCTATATGCTAATGCTGAATCCATTATAAAGGTGAAATGTTCTCTATAATAATATCATTTTCTCTCACACTCGCCTAAACACTACGATAATTTTATGTCCCTTTAAAACACCATATTGATCTTTGTTTCCATCTCACTTTTAATTTGATTGTATATAAAATGTTTAGCATCATTAAAACAAGAAAGAGATCTGAAAACACAAACTAATGCTGAATATGTCAGTGTATTAATACAGTGCTTTACATTCTTGTAGAATTCCACAATCCACAGAGTGCTCTGACTGCGACTGATTACATCAGGGCACACACCGTTCTATTGAGTCGCAAAGCTCTCACAGCGAACCACTTACATCGCTGGTTACAGACAGCGGACACCTCTCTAGCCCACCAGCCGGACCAGGAGATTCATCCCAAGGTGCTTTTCTTTATTTACAGGCTTTGCACTATAGATATAGATTATAAGACAATATTTACTATCATTTATTTAAAGTGATGGTAAGCTTTAGCTAATCAAATGCCATATATGTAAGCTTTGCAATTAAAAAAAGTATATGTGTGTACCTCCCTTTTTTTTTTATCTATCCGTGAAAACGGTTAAATCCGTGCCTATAGTAATGCTTCTATAACAATGTTATGCCAGCCCACTAGGATTAACTTTTTTTTTTTTAAATGACAATTACAATGAGCATCTAATCGGTGTGTGTGTCATATGAAACTTGAAATCCAGCCCTTTGAAAGCCGTTAGGAAGCCTATGTAGAGAGTGGGTGGGACTGCTCTCTGTCACAGCCCAGCCAAGAGGAAATGAAGGGGGGCGGAAGAACAGAAGATACCAAGTAGGATTATAAATCTTGTAATATAAAATATATATACAATTTAAAAAAAATGCAGTTTTGCTTGTGCACTAATATGTTTTTCAGTGTAACATTCTTAAAGTCTGAAATTTACCATCACTTTAAACCTGTTGGCTGCCAAAGAGAGATGCAGTAATCTGAATGTGAAGGGGTTAATGGACAAATTATAACATGAATCTGCTGCATGAAAAAGCAAGTGTATTAAAGGGACACTAAACGGCTAAATTGGATAGAGTTTGAGGACAGGGTGGTACCATATATCCTCCCCTGCTCCTGTTAGATGGCGAACATTATTAAGAATGAATGGGACTGTTTTGTTCCTCTCTTCTCCCTTTAACAAATCATTCCCACTCCTGGACTCTCAATGGAGTTGTGAGGTTCCGTCCCTAAAAGGGATGGCGCTATCTTCATCATTGCTAACGTATTACTATCCCGTTTAAGGATAGCTCTTTGTTTTAAGAGCCCATGGATAAAGGATGGAAACTCTGTTAAGAAAGTTGTTTCAACCGGAGGCGACCGTTGCCGCGGTTGCTGGGGAAACTACCTTCTGGTATGACTCCTTATAGGATTGATTGAGGTGGGGAGGTTCTCTCGATGTTCCTCAGGAAAGATTTACGGCCTTGAGGGTTGCTAATTCTTTTATCTGTGATGCTATTAGGCAGATTATTCACCTAAATGCTAAGTCTTCAGTTTTTTCTGTTCAGGCCCGTCGGGCTCTGGCTAAAGTCATGGTCTATGGATATGACTTCTAAGTCTAGACTTCTTTCCCTCCCCTTTAAGGGAATGATTTTGTTTGATCCAGGCCTGGACTCAATTATCTCCACGGTCACAGGGGGCAAGGGGCCCTTCTACCGCAAGAGAATATTTACGAGTCTAAGGGACAATTTTCGTTCTTTTCGTTTTGATAAAGCCCATATCAGCAGTCTTCCTCTAAGCCTGAGCAAACCAAGAGCTCTTGGAAGCCAGCTCAGTCCTGGAATAAATCCAAGCAGAGCAAGAAGCCTGCTGAGTCTAAGTCGGCATGAACGGGCGGTCCTCGGTCCTCTTCTGGATCGTGTAGGGGGCAAACTGTCGCTCTTTTCAGTCGCTTGGTTCAGGGATGTGAAGGATCCATGGGTCCTGGAGGCCATAGCTCAGGGTTACAAGATAGGTTTCAAGTCTCAGCTGACCAGAAAGGAGGGAAGCCTTTCTGGGGTGCGTACGGGATCTGTCCTCTTAGGAGTTATTGTCCCGGTGCCTATCGCTGTGAGAGGTTTGGGATACTATTTAAACCTTTTCGTAGTTCCAAAGAAGGAGGGAACTTCTGTCCGATTTGGACCTGTAGTGCTTAAACAAGTTTTAAAATGTCCCCTCGTTCAAGAGGGAGACAATTGGTCCATTATTCCCCTTGTTCGAGTAGGGCACCATAGATCTGAAGGATGCTCCCTTCACGTACCAATCCTCAAGGACCACTTCCAGTTCCTAAGGTTTGCGTTCCTGGACCAGCCCTTCCAGTTTATTGATCTTCTGTTTGGTCTAGCTGGTATAGAGGTGAGCATAGCTGCCTTCCAAGTAGTTGACCCGGGTTTGATTCCTGGCTAACGCAGCATTCTGCAAGAAGTTTTGCGGAGAGTCTTCTTCGATCCCATGGATGGAAGATAAATCTAGAGAGAGTTCTCTTGTATCAAGCACCAGGGTAGAATTCTCTGGTACTATAATAGTCTCCATGGACATGAGAACAACAACAGACCAGAGACGTTGCTCAACATGTCTTGCCCTCCAGACTTCCTTAAGGCCACCTTTGGCTTGGTGTATGGAGGTGATTGGTCTCATGGTGTCCAGCATGGACAGCATTTCCGTTGCCAGGTTTCACCTCAGACTGTTGCAACTGCGCATGCTGAAGAACTACTTCCTAGTGTAGAGGCTCGAATCAAGCAGGCATCAGTGATACTGATTGTTCCGTCTTGTATCCTTCGCGAACTAGTGGGGATGTCGTTATCTCCTCCGTAGAAGTAACCTTGTCGCAGGGATCTGCTGACCAAGGTCTCTTTGTTCATCTATGTCTAGATCTCTGAGGCTGATTGCGTGGAGATTGAACGCTTAGTCCTAGCCAAGAGAGGGGTTTCTGAGAGTGTTATTTTTACTCTCATTCAAGCTTGTAGCTGGTTGCTCGTCGCATCTATCATAAGGTGTGGAGGACCTACTTATTCTGTTCTCCAGGATGAACTGGAGAAAAGCGTTTCTGCAAGCCCCCTGAGGGGACAGATTTCAGCCCTGTCTGTATTACTGCACAAGAGGTTCGCTGAGCTTCCTGATGTGCAGTCACTTGTTAAGGCTCTGCTAGGATCAGACCTGTGTTTAGATCTATTGCTCCTCCTTGGAGTTTGAATCTTGTTCTTTAGGTTTTGCACAGGCTCCGTTGGAGCCTATGCATGAAGTAGACATTAAACTATTGTCTTGGAAGGTTTCTTTTCTACAGGCTATTGCTTCTGCGCACAGAGTATCTGTGATTTCTGCCTTGCAATGCATCCCTCCTTATTTGGCTTTCCATGCTGAAAAGGTTGTTCTTCAAACCAAGTTAGGTTTTCTTCCTAAGGTTGTGTCAATTCGCAACATCAATCAAGAGATTGTGGTTCCTTTCTACGTAATTCTGGATGTGGTTTGTGCCTTGAAGTCCTATCTTCAGGCCACGTAGGAATTTAGACAAGCTTCTTTCTCTGTTTGTTCTCTTTCCGGGAAGCGTGGGGGTCAGAGGGCCTCTTCGACTTCCTTATCTTTTTGGCTGAGGAGTGTTCTCTGTTTCGCATGAGTCGGCGGGACATAAGCCTCCTCTGAGGATTACGGCTCATACAACTAGAGCTGTGGCCTCTTCTTGAGCCTTTAAGAACGAGGCTTCTATGGAGCAGATTTATAAGGCGGCTACTTGGTCCTCGTTACATTCTTTTGCAACATTTTACAAATTTTATGTTTTTGCTTCGGTGGAAGCAGTTTTTGGGAAAGGTTCTGCAGGCTGTGGTGCCCTCAGTATAGGGTCTGCATCCTTTTTCATTCAGTGTACTCCTAGAGCTTGGATATTTGTTCCCACAAGTAATGAATGAAGCAGTGGACTCTCCTCCCATTAAGATGGAAAACATAAATTATGCTTACCTGATAATTTCATTTCCATCTGTGGGAGGAGAGTCCACTGCTCCCGCCCGTTTTTACAGGGGGCGGACCTAAATTTAATATTCTTCTGGCACTTTTTTATACCCTGATATTTCTCCTACTGTTCCTTGTTCCCTTGGCAGAATGACTGGGGATGAGGGAAGTGGTGGGAGGTATTTAAGCCTTTGGCTGGGGTGTCTTTGCCTCCTCCTGGTGGCTAGGTTCTTAATTCCCACAAGTAATGAATGAAGCAGTGGACTCTCCTCCCACAGATGGAAATGAAATTATCAGGTAAGCATAATATGTTTTTACTATGGGCCAGATTACAAGTGGCGCGCTATCGTTAGCTCCAGCGTGATAAACAATATCGCGACCACGTTAACTTGTGCACATATTACAAGTTGAAAGTAAACGCGTTTGCTCGAGCACAAACATTTAAGGAGCGTCAGGTTAAAAAAAAAAAAAAAAAAGTGCACTAAACTAAACAAATACATTAAAATAAACAGTTACACTTATATAAAAATTATCTGCTAATAATATTCATATAAATATTAATAAAAAATTGTTATAAGGGTTCAAAGGTATATGGTATGTGGCCATGCATGTGGGGCTATATATGTACAGACATATATAAACATATATATTTTTTTAATATTAATGTTTGATATGTTTTAATGTGTATTTACCGTAAATATTACATTCCAATGTTCTTAGTATTTTAAAATATATATATACATTTTTAGTAAAAAGAAAATTTTCTTCTATGTGAAGAACATTGGAATGTAAAATATTTATAACTACATTTGGGTTTAGCGCAGTTGATCTAACGCTATGTTGGATTAGCGATAGTGATAAGTGTTGTTTGTTTTTTAATAGCGGATTCTATTAAAGTCTACGTAGAGGAGAAGTTAACGTGGTCACAATATCCAAAGTCCTGATTGTTGCGCATGTTGGGTTTAGTTTTTAGTGTGGTGCATGATGGGATCTAATTTCAAGTAATGTATCCAGAGTTGTTAATGCCACATACAAGGAAAGTCCTTGTATCTATAAATCTGTCACAAAAGCTGACCATCCCTGGTTGTAAATTTAAAGGGGCTTATTTTAAGAGAGATGCAGATCTTGCCAGGTTTATGTAGGCAATGAAGGCTTGGCTGGAGGTGAAGTGTAATAAACAAGTTATTTGTGTGAAACACATCTGAGAAAATAATTCACAGGGCAGATATGACGTCTTGCATCCAAACACACCTACACACTGCAGTAAATGCTAAAATAGAATATTTCAGCTATGATTATGACCGGGGTGGAGTAATACATTTAACTTGTTTAGTAGTAAAGCATTAAGCACTCTCCCTGATGTACACAAAAATAGAATTTGTAAACGGTGTCATATTGGATCACACTCAATATTACTTAAAGGAACAGTCAACACAGTAGATTTGTATAATCAACAAATGCGTGATAAGAAGACAGTGCAATAGCCCTTAGTCTGAACTTCAAATGAGCAGTAGATTTTTTCTTTCTGACACATTAAAGTTATGTCTATTTCCACTCCTGTATCATGTGACAGCCATCAGCCAATCATAAATGCATATACGTATATTCTGTGAATTCTTGCACATGCTCAGTAGGAGCTGATGACTCAAAAAGTGTAAATATAAAAAGACTGTGCATGTTTTTTTAATGGAAGTAAATTAGAAAGTTGTTTAAAATTACATGTTCTGTCTGAATCATGAAAGTTTAATTTTAACGTGACTGTCCCTTAAAGGGACAGTACACTGTAAAATTGTTTTTATATGAATGTATTTTCAATGACTTGTTATACCAACTGCAGAGAATAAAATGTATGAAAAATTGCATTTTTCGGTTTATTTGTGTATATGAAATAGCTGGTTTTGTGGTTTTAAACCACAGCCTATTACAATGGGTTGAGCTTCAGGTAATATCGGATCTCATTATGTTATCACTTTGTGTACACACACTTGCTTCCTTATCTTATATTTGTCTAGAAAACTAAAGCTCAATACTTAGAGAGAACAATGGAAAATTATCATTTTATTACTTAAAGGGACACTGAACCCACATTTTTTCTTTCATGATTCAGATACAGCAAGCAATTTTAAGCAACTTTCTAATTTACTCCTATTATCAATTTTTCTGTTATCTTGCTATCTTTATTTGAAAAAGAAGGCATCTAAGCTATTTTTTTTATCAGAACCCTGGATAGCACTTGTTTATTGGTTGGTTAAATTAATCCAATCAGCAAGGACAACCCAGGTTGTTCACCAAAAATGGGCCAGCATCTAAACTTACATTCTTGCTTTTCAAATAAAGATACCAAGAGAATGAATAAAATTTGATAATAGGAGTAAATTCGAAAGTTGCTTACAATTGCATGCTCTATATGAATCGCAAAAGAAAAAAAATTGGGTTCAGTGTCCCTTTTACTATCATGCCCCCCCACTGAGAGTCTAACTTCTTCTGCTGGCTGTGTTTACTTAGGCTATTCAATAGAATATACTCCAGTATAGAAACTTTCAGTATAGGTTGGGATACCACAGGCTAAATCGGCTATTTAAAATGCCAAAATAGTGGTAAAGGAGCTACTTGTAAACAATTTGAAACACTCCAGCAGGTAAAATGAATCATTGGGAACAATTTAAAGGGGAGAATTCTTTTGGGTGAACTGTCCCTTTAAGGATAGAATTTTGGTCTAAGGATGGATGACCGTTACTAGTGGTGTTACTCAAGGGTCAGTTCAGGGGCCTGTTTTGGTTAATATATCAGTGATATTAGTAGTGGGTTGTTTGCAGGTGATACAAACATTTGTTACAGAGGTGATATTCAAGAGGGGGTAGACAGAATGAGCAGTGATATTAGAAAACTGGGATTGGGGAAAAAGTGGAATCTATAATTCAACTTCACAAATTGCAGTATTATCTGTTAAAGTTTAATAACCCAAATGGTTAATTGTAGACTCACAGTATAAAATAGAGAATCTGGCATTAGGAATTATTATTTGGCAAACAAAGCAATATTGCAGCAGGTTAACCCCGTAGGATGTTTGTATATATAGGAAGTCATTCTATATATAACTAGTTAGACTTCTTCCTGAATATTGGGACCATGGTTTATATTTAATAATGTGCGATCGGACATGATACGATGTAGCCGCACATCGATAAATGCCGACAGCATTGCCACCCCCTGCAGATTTGCGGCCAATTGGCCGCTAGCAGGGGGTGTTTATCAACCCGATCGTATTCAATCGGGTTGAACCGGAAACAAGGGGCCTCAAGCTCCATACGGCCTCATATCGCCAGAAGGATATTTTAAAGGGACATCATTTTTTCTTTCATGGTTCGGATACAGGATGCAATTGTAAACAACTATCTAATTTACTTCTATTATCTAATTTACTTCTATTATCTAATTTACTTCTATTATCTAATTTGCTTCTATTATCTAATTTGCTTCTATTATCTAATTTGCTTCTATTATCTAATTTACTTCTATTATCTAATTTACTTCTATTATCTAATTTACTTCTATTATCTAATTTACTTCTATTATCTAATTTACTTCTATTATCTAATTTGCTTCTATTATCTAATTTACTTCTATTATCTAATTTACTTCTATTATCTAATTTACTTCTATTATCTAATTTACTTCTATTATCTAATTTACTTCTATTATCTAATTTACTTCTATTATCTAATTTACTTCTATTATCTAATTTACTTCTATTATCTAATTTACTTCTATTATCTAATTTACTTCTATTATCTAATTTACTTCTATTATCTAATTTGCTTCTATTATCTAATTTACTTCTATTATCTAATTTACTTCTATTATCTAATTTACTTCTATTATCTAATTTGCTTCTATTATCTAATTTACTTCTATTATCTAATTTACTTCTATTATCTAATTTGCTTCTATTATCTAATTTACTTCTATTATCTAATTTACTTCTATTATCTAATTTGCTTCTATTATCTAATTTACTTCTATTATCTAATTTACTTCTATTATCTAATTTGCTTCTATTATCTAATTTGCTTCTATTATCTAATTTACTTCTATTATCTAATTTACTTCTATTATCTAATTTACTTCTATTATCTAATTTACTTCTATTATCTAATTTACTTCTATTATCTAATTTACTTCTATTATCTAATTTGCTTCTATTATCTAATTTACTTCTATTATCTAATTTACTTCTATTATCTAATTTACTTCTATTATCTAATTTACTTCTATTATCTAATTTGCTTCTATTATCTAATTTGCTTCTATTATCTAATTTACTTCTATTATCTAATTTACTTCTATTATCTAATTTGCTTCTATTATCTAATTTACTTCTATTATCTAATTTACTTCTATTATCTAATTTACTTCTATTATCTAATTTACTTCTATTATCTAATTTGCTTCGTTTTTCTTGGTATATTTTGTTAAGAAGCATGGAGGAAATCTCAGGAGCGTGCACGTGTCTGGAGAACTAAATGTCAGCAGTTTTGCAAGAATGTTATCCATTTGCACGAGCACTAGAGGGCAGCTCATGTAGTGCACCAGATGCCTACCTAGGTATCTCTTCAACACACAATAACATGGGAACAAAGCAAATTTTGATAATAGAAGTAAATTCTATTCTCTGTCTGACTCACAAAATACATTTTTAGAAACAATTTAAGAGGCTGCTAAACTAGTACGTGGCTTTGAGCACTAGATGGCAGCAGTGTTTGCAATAAAGTTATACATATAGTGCTCAAGACACGTGCACGCTCCTGAGCCTACCTTGGTATGGTCTCAAGAAGGAAAGAAGAATACCAAGAGAGGTAACTTTGATAATTGAAGTTGGAAAGGTTTTTTTTTTTCATTATTAATTATTAATTGTTCATTCTTTCTCAATCATGAAGGTTTAATTATATTTTTATGTATCTTTAAAGACATATACTGTATATATATATGTAATTTACATTATTTTGCAGTCCAGGGACATACTCTTTGAAAAGCTGCTGAAGTATGGTTATATTTCCTTTGTTGTGGCCAAGATATAAATTAGCTCCTGTGCTGATTAAGCCTTTACTATTTAAAGGACCACTCAATGCAGTAGAATTACATAATTAACAAGTACATAATAACAAGACAATCCAATAACACCTACTCTGAATTTCAAATTAGCAGTAGATTTTTTTTGACAAATTTATTTTTTCTCACATTTTCCGGCCCCCTGTATCATGTGACAGACATCAGCCAATCACAGACTAGTATACGTATACCCTGTGAGCTTTTGCACATGCTCAGTAGGATCTTGTTCACCAGAAAGTGTGAATATAAAAAGACACAATTTGATAATGGAAGTAAATTGGAAAATGTCTTAAAACTGCTGCTCTATCTGAGTTATAAAAGTTTATTTTGACTTGAGTGTCCCTTTAACATGTTGCAGGGTCATGTTCTGAATTTCCCAGTATCAGACCTCCCTTCTGTCCCTATTGGCTAAGGACAATCCCTAATTCGTTGCTCTGTGTTGCTCGGATGTCCCTATTAGACCTGCCCATAGACCACCCAGATATGCCCACTGGTTAACCAGAAATGCCCATAATCTCACTTACTACCCCCCTGTGACCCCCAATATCTACTATTTCTATTGAAAATTTCTTTTTTTTTAGTTTTTTTTTAAGGTTTCATACTCAGAAAATATAATCAGAAGCTAATTTTAACATTTATCGCTCCAGAAACGTAAAATATATAATAAACAACAAAACAGATGAACTTACTAAACTTACTCCTTGGCAAACTATCATTAGAGCTGTAGGACTGACTAATAATTCCAATTGCAATTGCAAATTTTAAAAAACATCACTTTTTGAAACTGAAATCTCTTTTTTAGAGAAAAGGAATTATTCATTAAATAACAAAACGATTATTGTTATTAAATTATATATATATATATATATATATATATATATATATATATATATATATATATATATATATATATATATATGTGTGTGTGTTAAATCAACGTAAACATAAAAAGAAACAGAATGTGTGAAAACAGCAATTTACTTGATTATTGCAAAATTAGCCACTACCTGTAGCTGAAAAGGGAGTAGACATGCTAAGAACTTAAGTTGCATTCTGCCTCTTCTGAGCATGGGCAAGAAACTGACTTCCTGTCTCTCTCTCTCTCTCTCTCTCTCTCTCTCTCTCTCTCTCTCTCTCGCTTTCCCTGAACAGTAAACCAGCTTGTGCTACTCTAGAAGACATGTAACCTCAAGGCTAGACCAGCCTTGTTGTAGAGACCCCAGCTCCATTGTAGGGCTGTGGCAGGAACTAATGGACACTGCACAAATTTAGTTTAAAAAACAAAAAAGTTAAATTCTTTTAAAATGATGAATACTACATATTTCAATGATTTCTATTGAGTATAAGCAACTGCTTAGTGTTTTTTTATTACCACAATGAAACAGACTGTTTAATATGCTTTTCAAGGAGTATGTCCATTGACTGCAAAAATATTACACATTTTAATAAAAAAAATGACCATTTCAAATGCTTCTAAAACATATTTTTTTTGTGCAGAACTTTTGCGGTTCAGGGCTTATTTAGCGATATATACTATTCATATATAAAATCACTATACTGTCTCTTTAACAGCTACTATCCCAGTTCAAACAGAATGGAAAAACCTCTTAAATAAAATATGATCTTTTATGTTGATTTACATTTTTATAACCTCTTTAATGTCTAACTGAAGGGCAAATACTGAGAAAGCAGTCATTTTGTAGTGACTCATTAACTTGAGCTGTAAATAGAGAAGAACAATGTTTATTAAGAAGTTGTGTTATGAAAACAGACGAAAGGGACAGTCTAGGCAAAAATAAACGTTCATGATTCAGATAGGACAGCAATTTTAAACAACTTTCCATTTTACTTTTATCATAAAATGTGCTTTGTTCTCTTTGTATTATTTGTTGAAAGCTAAACCTAGGTAGGCTCCTATGCTAATTTCTAAGCCCTTGAAGGCCAAGGCCACCTCTTATCTCAGTGAATTTTGACAGTTTTTCAGTTAGACAGCGCTAGTACATATGTGCCATATAGATAACATTGTGCTCACTCTTGGGCCCCTATTTAAGAAAGGTCTTGTGGACCTGATCCGACACTGCGGATCAGGTCCGCAAGACCTCGCTGAATGCGGAGAGCAATACGCTCTGCATATTCAGCATTGCACCAGCAGCTCACAAGGGCTGCTAGTGCAACGCCGCCCCCTGCAGACTCGTGGCCAATTGGCCGCCAGCAGGGGGGTGTCAATCAACCCGATCGTAGTCAATCTGGTTGATTTCTGGCGATTCCTGTCCGCCTGCTTTAGACCGCTGCTTCATAACTGGTGCTTGTTAAATGGGCCCCTTGGGGAGTTATCTATGAGTCAGCACTGATTGTCTAAAATTCTGTCAAAAGAACTGAAATAAGGGGGCAGTCTGCAGAGACTTAGATACAAGGTAATCACAGAGGTAAAAAGTGTATTAATATAACATTGTTGGTTATGCAAAACTGGGGAATAGGTAATAAAGGGATTATCTATCTTTTTAAACAATACTTTATAAATCCCTGGTAAGACCTCACCTTGAGTATGGAGTGCAGTTCTGGAGACCGATCGCAAAAAAAGATATTGCAGAACTAGAAAAAAGTTCAGAGAAGGGCCACAAAGCTAATAAGGGGAATGGAGAATTTAAGCTATGTGGAGATGCTAGCCAAGCTGGGTCTGTTTTCTCTAGAAAAATTGTGCTTGAGGGGTGACGTGATTACTTTATATAAATGTATTCAAGGCCCATATACAAAGATGGCAGAAGCTCTGTTTATTCCAAAAAAATTGCTTGTTACAAGAGGTCACAATTTAAGGTTGGAGGAAAGGAGATTTAATCTCCGGAAACGGAAACATTTTTTTACTGTAAGAGCAATAAAATTGTGGAACTCATTACCAAAGGAGGTAGTGAATGCCAGTATGTACCAAACAAACAAAGGAGCCTGGCTAACAGAAAGGATACTTTCACAAATCTTCACCAACCTCTCGGTTCAGGGGCATCCATGAAGGGAAAACACACACCTGGTCAGTATACTAAAAACAGGATCTTTATTGGAGTGGATAAAAACAAAGTAGGAGACAAGGCTCCATTAAACAGGAGAAAAGGCTACAGCTTGACTGACTGCAGACATGTTTCGCGTGTGTCTACACGCTTGTTCACTGCTGTCTGTCAGCTGTACAATTTGCCTCTATTTAAAGAGGCCTGTCTCAATTAAAATCAAATTTGCATTTAACCCTTTCCCTTCTAGTTTGATTGATGGTACACAGAGTCAGATGAGAAACAAAGTCAGATACTAAGATCATATACATATAAATAGTTAACACTGGAAAGACTAAGAAAAACTCTATATGGGTAAATATTGGATGTTTTAAGGCTGTATAAGGTTAAAGAGCTCTTAATATTTTCTACAAATATACCTGATTAATGAATTCTTACTTGGATTTATTAAATAAATAAATTAACATCGCTCTCCTTATTAATACCATTAGGGTGACTGGTTTTTAACTCAAAAATCCACTTTGCTTCCTTAAAATTGAGTCTATATTCCCTGTTACCCCCTCTTTTATGTTTCTTCACATAATCAATTGCCTGTATACAAAGCAATGAAGCATCCCCCTGATGCATATTTTTAAAATGTCTTGAGACCGGTGTATCCCTGTCTGGGTCCTCAATGTCTCGTATATGTTCTAGAGCCCTATCTTTGACACAGCGTTTCGTTCTACCAACGTATTGGATCTGGCACCCCCTACAGGTCAGGAGATATATGACATGTGTTGATTTACAATTTAGACTAAATTTAATGTCATATTCACGGCCTGTTACTGTAGACTTAAATTTGGTTCCCTCTTTTATATAGTCACATGTTTTGCATCTCTGTGCTTTGCATTTGAAGAACCCTAATCTATTAGGTAACCATGTTTTTTTATGTACAAAGGGTAAATCAGATGGGGCTACCATATTCCCAATGGTGAGACCCTTTCTTGATACAAATTTGCAGCCTTCTCTTGTGATCTCTTCTAAACCTGAGTCTACAGCTAAGATGGGCAAACTCTCCTTTATAATGTTGCAAATTTTATTGAACTCCAGACTGTAGGGGGTGCTAAAGACAATTTTATTTTTTGTAATTTTTCCCTTTTTGTATTTGTCTCCATGCTGGTTTTTATATGCACGGATCTCTGGAAGTGGTAAGCGCCAACCTTCTTTTCTCTTTTGTTTGCAGTGAATGCCAGTACCCTAGATACATTTAAAAATTGTTTGGATACATTTTTGGCTAGAAAAAAAAAAATCATGGATATGATTACTTGTATTAAATGGGTCACCTTTTAGTGTGATTAATTTAAGATTTGTATAGGTTGAACTCGGTGGACTTCGGTCTTTTTTTAACCTCATCTACTTTGTTACTATGTTAATAACAGTTTTCAAGTAGACTGTCCCTTTAAGGTTTAAATGTATATTTTCTAGGAAGAAGAGCAGATTGCTGTAATAAAACATTTGGATAGGAAGATTAAACAGCTTTACGAGAGTCTTCAAGGAAATACCTTGTGCCTTATCCTTTTCCCTGGTAAAAACAGGTTAGTATGTTATGTCTGATCTTGTAAACATTAAACACTGTATGTGATCAGGGTTATATAAGCCTCATAAACTAGTGAGAACAACCTAAAGGCACTGGGCGGAAACTTATTTGTCTCTCTTGTTTATAAATATCACGCAACGTCCCACGTACTGTTATAGGATTGTTTTTTTTAATTGTTTTTTTTCACCTTTATTATGTGGCTAGTTGATTTAATCCAGTCAGTCATAAAGGAACATACAATACTTTTTAATTATCAAGGCGTTTCTGTAGTCTTACAATAAAGTAACATACTTATTGAGTGTGACAATGTTCAGAATGCATTAACACCGTGTTTGCTTGTTTTTCAAGTAGGAAACTTCCACCAACTTTTACTTTAGTGGGAGTAAGCAAGGCTGGCCACTGTCAATTTGTTTGCTAAACTTGCATTGTTTGCAATATCTTATCACCTCTGCTGAGGCCAACTAGGGAAGGATATGCAGCAGGGTTAGGCGTGTGAGGCCTGCATTGTGAGCTTTTAGTTCTCAAAACTCACAATTTTCAGAGTTAAATTACAGGAAAAGGAGGTAAATAATTAAAGTAAAGAGCAAATGTGTTTACAACACATAATTAAACCTTTTATGTTGATATTCCTTTTAAGGGAGATTTCTGGTATAATAAAATGTGCTCATTTATTGGACCATTTTATTCTTAAACAAGGGCTCTTTGTGATCCCGGGAAAAAGGGGAACTAAGATTGCGTGCAGAGGTTTTTATGGGCCTAGTAAAAAGCAGAACTGAGAGTTTGTGCTGTGGGTACTTCCTGTGTGTGGCCACAATGCACCAGAGCCCTTTGGAGTGGCAATGAGGAGAAGAGAAAAATTCCCAGCAACGTTCCCTAAACCTGCACAATTTTAGTTACTATATTATCACCTGCGTGTTTAATAACCATGTGGCCCTTAAAGGGACATGAAACCCAAAATGCAAAATGTTGTCTTTTTAGGATTCAGGTAGAGCATGCGATTTTAAGCAACTTTCCAATTTACTTCTATTATCAAATTTGTTTCATTCTCTCTGTATTCTTTGTTGAAGGAGCATAAGGGCACTACTGGGAGCTAGCTGAACACACCAGAGGAGAGCCAATGACAAAAGGCATATAATGTGCATTCACCAATCAACAGCTAGCTCCCCATAGAGCATTGCTGCTCCTGAGCATGCCTAGGTATGCTTTTTAACAAAGGATACCATGTGAACAAAACAAATTAGATAATTTAAGTACATTGGAACGTTGATTAAAACCACATGCTCTGTTGAAATTATTAAAGTTTCATTTTGACTTTACTGTCCGTTTAAGGCTTCTAAAATATTGATTTGCTGCCCACGACTAGTGCTGCTGATTGAAACAACTGCAGTTTATGCTCGGTACGAACAGTGTTCCTTAGGCTACTTGGTATGCTCTTCAACCAAGAATACCAAGAGAATGAAGCAAAGTAGATAATAGAAGTAATTTGGAAAGTTGTTTAAAATTGCATGCTCTATCTGAATGATGAATGTTTAATTTTGACATTACTGTCCCTTTAAGTTAATAATTTTGGCAATGATTATTTTAAAGGGACACTGAACCCAAATGTTTTCTTTCATGATTCAGATAGAGCATTTACCCACCAATAAGCAAGAATAACCCAGGCTCTCAACCAAAAATTGGCCGGCTCCTATGCATCACATTCCTGCTTTTTAACTAAAGATAGCAAAAAAATGAAGACAATTTGATAATAGGAGTAAATTAGAAAGTTGCTTAAAATTCCGGCTCTATCTGAATCATAAAAGAAAACATTTGGGTTTAGTGTCCCTTTAAATGAGTTTTGGAACTAAATCAATCTAGAAGCAAACAGCAATCCATTCAAGGTCTCCTTATAAAACTGTGTACATTTTATTAATCATTATGCTCTAGCTAACTGAAAACAGTATTTAAAGGGTTAAAACATAACAAATTCATAATCACATAGTTAAAGTTTTAAAGATTAAAACTCAGCAATTCTTACCTTGAAACAAAGCTTTAATATTTAGTAAAATTATGTTTTAATTTCCCTTGTAAACGGCCGTAACAACCACCCATAAATGTAGGCTGTATTTACACATAATGTACGCCATTCCCTCCTCCAATGGCGCTGCAGCACTGATCCCCTAATTAGCATATTTACATAACGGCTTCTCCTCAATCTCGGCATGCACAATCTAATGTGTAGGCAGTCGCATGCGCAATAAAATGTTAAAATGCAGTCCGCTGTTTTTGTGTTTGGTCTTCAGCGCTCTGGTGTGCCACTCCACTCCTATGTCACGCACCTCTTGGTCGGCATCCAGCGAGGAGGTGATGATATTGCGGCAGCTGAAAATCCAGGAGAGAACATAGATATGCGCATGCATTGTCTAAAGTTAGTGTAAATGCGCTTGCGGGGACTCCATCATAGTTCTACCTAGATAGAACGCTGTAATTAGACTGCATAATGAACCAAAAGAGGGTTTGGCAGAATTTGTATTTTCAAGTCCAATTTTCAGGAAATTGGCTAATAGGTGTTATTTGATGACTTGAACAACTAAATATGATATTTAAAAAAATTATTTTTTGGGGGGGTTTACTATCCCTTTAAAGTGATCTTAAACACGCTTGCCATGGGCTCCCAAGAGTGGCCAAATAACAAAATCGGTAACCTTTGTTCTCACAACACTAGCTTTTTCAGCTTTTATAGGGAGCGTGGGGGCAAATACAATATTAACAAAAAAACTAGAAATGTTTACTGACCCTTGTAGAACAGTAAAATAAGTGCAGACGTAGGTAACAGGAAGTAGCATTTAGTAACTAGTTTTATTTTCTCTTCTAGTGACACTGCAGAACTTCCTGGACTCGGCCTGATGGGAATAAAATCTGAATAAAGTTATGGCTAATCAATTCATATTTTAGAACTATTTTTAAAATAAAAAAAAAATAAACATCTTCTACAAACTACTGGGAATTGATGTAAGTTAATAATAATAATTATGTGTCTTAACCCTTTAAAATGAATCTGCTGATCTTGCCTAACTGCTTCAGGGTTGCTGATGTTAATTCGGTTTTTGGAGCGTAAACCCAAATTGATTTTTTTAAAGATGTTTATCACCAAGTGCCTATTGTACCTGTGATGTTTTTCTATTGTCCCTTTAAATAAAAAAATATAGTTTTTCTTTTAAAACTATAATAAAACTTTAATGCTGAAGTAGAATCAATTCATAAGGAGTGTCATTTATTAAGTAATAGAATTGCAGCTAATGATGAACAGGTTCCCCACCCCTGACTTAGGTCTTCCACATTTTTGTCCAGTAAAAATAGTCTAGGTTAGATTACAAGTGGCACCTTCATTTTTTTATCACTCATGAGCGGCAATGGTAAAAAATAAGCACTCTCAAGTTACCACTGGTATTACAAGTTAGCGTGCGAGGGAAAGACTCATGGGAGCTAACTAAAGGACTTCGGATATCAAGACTGCACTAATTGCCTCTCCCCATAGACTATTATGGGACTCGCTAAAAAAAACCTTTTCATTTTATCGCTCACAGACTAACCTGAAACTGCACTAAAGCAGAAGGTGAATTAGTAATACAGCACATTCCTACGTAGTACGTTATTCACCTAGAAGAAATTATTTGTATTTTTAAATATATATTTCTATATATATCTGTATATTTTTTAGTAAAATACGGTATACAGTATATCTATATGAATATATACACATATATATCGATAGATATTTGAAAATGAAATTAACATTTTTTTTTCTAAATGAAAAAGGAATTTCATGTATTTCTTTTAAAAACGCACAAAAATATTAAAATTGTTATAAAATGATATTGCATATTTCAAGTTACTTGACTGGGAATAGATCAAAAGTGTATATACATGTCTATAGGTGTATTTATAGACACATATATCGGAGCCCTTTCTAGTCAAACACCTTGCCATATAGTATATGGTGCGCTACAGTGATATCGCCCTCACTAAACCTTCTCTGGTAAATCTGATTTGCCATGGACTTGTAATATCAAGTTGAGCTCTAATGTTAGCGAGGTTCAGCAATACGGCTTATAGAGTCCCTCGCTCTCATTATCCAGCCACTTGTAATCTACAGACCTTAGTGAAGGAACTGAAAATCCTCAGCAAAATAAGACAAAGGTGCACTAGCCATAGGAGGAATTTTAGATTTACAACAAAGGGGAAACCAACTCTTAGCACTTACAAATCTACTAGCCAATTAAAGAACATGTGTTGATTAGGCGCACAACATTCAAATGCACCAGCTCTCACGCTCCTCAGCAAACATCCACTGAACAGATAGGATCATATGCATAGTCTACACCTTCTGTTAGATTTGTGCTTTCTCCCAGTTATTTCCTCACTACATTGTTGTATTTGGCTAATTGCAGTGACTGGCACTTGTCTAATTAAATTATCATTTGCAAGAGACATCTTTATTTATTCGCCTGGTATCAATTGCAGGTTCCATGTTATTGCTCCAAATCCTCTCTTTTTATAGAACTTGAATAAAGGGGCATAAAGTGGGAATATAAAATACAATCGCATTCTAGCACCGGCTGATCGGATTACTTCACCAGTGCTCAGATTTCATTAATGTGCATTAAAGGGACAGTCTACACCAGAATTTTTATTGTTTTAAAAGATAGATAATCCCTTTATTAACCATTCCCTAAATTTGCATAACCAACACGGTTATATTAATATACGTTTTACCTCTTTGATTACCTTGTATCTAAGCCTCTGCAAACTGCCCCCTATTTCAGTTATTTTGACAGACTTGCATTTTAGCCAATCAGTGCTGACTCATAGGTAACTCCACGTGCATGAGCACAGTGTTATCTATATTGCACACATGAACTAACTCCCTCTAGTGGTGAAAAACTGTCAAAATGCATTCATATAAGAGGGCGGCCTTCAAGTTTTAAGAAATTATCATACAAACCTCCTAGGTTTAGCTTTCAACTAAGAAAACAAAGAGATCAAAGCAAAATTGGTGATAAAAGTGAATTGGAAAGTAGTTTAAAATTACATGCCCTGTCTGAATCATGAAAGTTTATTTTGGACTAGACTGTCCCTTTAAAATGTCACCTTTATGTCCCTTTAAAAGTGATATACCAGATAAAAATCCCCCATTTGTTCTTCTTTAGTGAGGTTATTTTGTACTCAAGGGCAACTCACTGGGGAGAATTTGTGATGTTAAAATAAGATGCAGACAGTGGCACTGAGGCCTTAGGCAGACCAAGAGACATTGTAATATCAAGTTGCACTACAAAGGAAATGACCTGGGGTTGTAAAGTATACTCTGTAATAGGGCAGGAGCAATACTCACGTACGTCTGAACTTCTTAGCATTCAATGTATGGATAAAAAGGTGGGCGGTTAAATACAGTTCTAGGGTCAGCAATGCATCACATGCTCTAAGCAATAATGTAGCCACCAATCAGCAAGTGCTACCCAGGTGCTAAACAAAAAATGGGCCAGCTCCTAAGCTTACATTCCTGCTTTTTTCAAATAAAGATACCAACGCCTAGATTTAGAGTTCTGCGTTGGCCGTCAAAAGCAGCGTTAAGGGGTCCTAACGCTGCTTTTTACCGCCCGCTGGTATTTAGAGTCAGCCAGGAAAGGGTCTAACGCTCACTTCATAGCCGCGACTTTTCCATACCGCAGATCCCCTTACGCCAATTGCGTATCCTATCTTTTCAATGGGATCTTCCTAAAGCCGGTATTTAGAGTCTTGGCTGAAGTGAGCGGTAGAGCCTCTACCGACAAGACTCCAGCCGCAGAAAAAAGTCAGTAGTTAAGAGCTTTCTGGGCTAACGCCGGTTCATAAAGCTCTTAACTACTGTGCTCTAAAGTACACTAACACCCATAAACTACCTATGTACCCCTAAACCGAGGCCTCCCCACATCGCCGCCACTATAATAAAAATTTTTAACCCCTAATCTGCCGACCGCACATCGGCGTCACCTACATTATACCTATGTACCCCTAATATGCTGCCCCTAACATCGCCGACCCCTACATAATATTTATTAACCCCTAATCTGCCCCCCCCCCCCAACGTCGCCGATACCTAACTACACTTATTAACCCCTAATCTGCCGACCGGACCTCGCCGCCACTCTAATAAATGTATTAACCCCTAAACCGCCGCACTCCCGCCTCGCAAACCCTATAATAAATAGTATTAACCCATAATCTGCCCTCCCTAACATCGCCGCCACCTAACTTCAAGTATTAACCCCTAATCTGCCGACCGGACCTCGCCGCTACTATAATAAATGTATTAACCCCTAAAGCTAAGTCTAACCCTAACACCCCCCTAACTTAAATATAATTTTATTCTAACGAAATAAATTAACTCTTATTAAATAAAGTATTCCTATTTAAAGCTAAATACTTACCTGTAAAATTCGACGAATGAAGGTTCCTTTAAGTGACTTCATCCAAGATGGCGTCCCTCGATCAGGAATGTGAGCTCAATCTGAATGGCTGATTGGATCAGCCAATCCGATTGAACTTGAATCTGATTGGCTGATTCAATCAGCCAATCATATTTTTTTTAGCTTAATTCCGATTGGCTGATAGAATCCTTGGATGACGTCACTTAAAGGAACCTTCATTCGTCGGGTAGTCGTCGTTGAAGAAGGATGTTCCGCGCCGGAGGTCTTGAAGATGGAGCCGCTCCTCGTCGGATGGATGAAGATGTCTGCCGGTCCGGATGTCCTCTTCTGCCCGGATAGGATGAAGACTTCTGCCGCTCCGGATGTCTTCTTTTGGTCCATCGGTGCTCAGCTGGGTGAAGACGACTCAAGGCAGGGAGATCTTCAGGGGGGTAGTGTTAGGTTTATTTAAGGGGGGTTTGGGTTAGAGTAGGGGTATGTGGGTGGTGGGTTGTAATGTTGGGGGGTGGTATTGTGTTTTTTTTTTACAGGCAAAAGAGCTGATTTCTTTGGGGCATGCCCCACAAAAAGCCCTTTTAAGGGCTGGTAAGGTAATAGAGCTGTTAACTTTTTTAATTTAGATTAGGGTAGGGAATTTTTTTTATTTTGGGGGGCTTTGTTATATTATTAGGGGGCTTAGAGTAGGTGTAATTAGCTTAAAATTCTTGTAATCTTTTTTTATTTTTTGTAATTTAGTGTTTGTTTTTTTTGTAATTTAGTTTATTTAATTGGATGTAATTGTAGTTAATTTATTTAATTAATTTATTGATAGTGTAGTGTTAGGTTTAATTGTAACTTATAGTGGGGTAGGAAGGGGCGCTGAACCGCAATCTGGAAATGTATATAACTTAAGACCTTTGCATTAATTTATATTTAGTTGGTGTAGAGAATACCAATATTAAATCTTATATGAGGTGTGATGGTAAAATAAAATAATATAATAATCTTCTATCTTTTAGTTGGGGTAAAGAATACCAATAATAAGTTCAAGGTGTGATGATAAAATAAATTAGTATAATAATCTTCTATTTTTTCAGTGGTAATATAATGTGTGCTGCGTAGAAAGCTACTTAGTGAAAGTGTTAATCTTTTAGTTAGGGTAGACAATACCAATAATATGAGGTTCAGGTATGATGATAAAATAAAATAGTATAATAATCTTCTATCTTTTCAGTGATAATATATAATGTGTGCTGCGTGGAAAGCTGCTTAGTGAAAGTGTTAATGAAAGTTAAAACATGCTCATTTCTCCTTGTTTATGTAAGGAAAAAAAAATAAAATAATTAAATCGTGAGAGTAAATAGGTGTGAAATTAGTGTTAGAGCAGTAAGTTTAAAGTGACTCTATGCCACCAGGTAGATCTTTTGTGTATATAGTATACGTGCAGTATGGATGATAATTGTTGTAGTGAAAAGTAGGGGTGCAAAAAAAAAAAAAATATATAGTTAAATATATTTGTGATTAAATTAGTACTGGGAACTAGGGATCCTCACAAATTATTTTTTTTTTAATCTTGAAAAAGGCTCTGTTGCCGATACGCGTTGATCCGCCCTGCAGCTACAGACAAACTTGGCACCCAGGACCGTTGTCTCTAACAGGAGGTTTGAAATAAGAAATCCCTGTTAGTTAATGTACAGCGAGAGGAGCCACATACTGAAAAATATTTAAAAGGAATGAAGTGCGCGCACTTAATTTAAACAAGGAGAACCTCTGATTAGTCACAAAGAACCCACGTGACTCTATTGCCGAACCGGACAGCTGATATATCAAACACTGACAGGAAAAGTAAGAATACACGGAGGAGCGTTTTTTATACATAAAGGTACTGTGTGACATCTCTAATTGGAAACTTTTAAAGGAACTACAAAAAAGGAAAGACTGTGGGTAAACACCTGCTAGGAAAAGCCCTCTAATTAAAGCTTGCAACACTGTGTTTAATAAGACACACAACATTTTGAAAACACTCATTACAGACTATCAATACAGAAAAAGCTTATCATTGTTTTTACCATTGGTTCATACTGGTGTAGGAAAGCTAACTATACTTATCAATCTGCAATGGTTTATTGTTACTGTATCAACCTATGCTAGGAAAATCCCTCTAATTAAAGCTTGCTACACTGTGTCTAATAAGACACACACCACTTTGAAACACCTGTTACATACTACCAACACAGAAAAGGCTTGTCATTGTTTTCAATATTAATTCATACTAGTGTTTGATAACTAACTCCTCTTATCAATTTATAGTGGTTTATTGTTACTGTATCAACTTATGCCTCTACTAGTTTATTATATGCCCATCATCTAACATATTAGCAGCTATTGGAGTCTTTTCTATCAGAATTGTAGTTTTAAATTAGAATTGTAGTTTTTAATGCATTTATAACACCGGTGTTATTAAGTTTTTAGAATCTAATTTTTTAGAACATTACTGTTTAATATTTTATTGCTATTAATGTCTGTAAGGAATTTTTATTTCTTAGTATGAACTTACTTAATAAATTAACATTATAACACTAATCTGCATACTATCCCTGTTTTTCTCATTTTTAATTAGGATCCATATTTTTTACCTAAAATCAAAAATTTGTGAGGATCCCTAGTTCCCAGTACTAATTTAATCACAAATATATTTAACTATATTTTTTTTTTTTTGCACCCCTACTTTTCACTACAACAATTATCATCCATACTGCACGTATACTATATACACAAAAGATCTACCTGGTGGCATAGAGTCACTTTAAACTTACTGCTCTAACACTAATTTCACACCTATTTACTCTCACGATTTAATTATTATTATTTTTTTTCCTTACATAAACAAGGAGAAATGAGCATGTTTTAACATCATTAACACTTTCACTAAGCAGCTTTCCACGCAGCACACATTATATATTATCACTGAAAAGATAGAAGATTATTATACTATTTTATTTTATCATCATACCTGAACCTCATATTATTGGTATTGTCTACCCTAACTAAAAGATTAACACTTTCACTAAGTAGCTTTCTACGCAGCACACATTATATTACCACTGAAAAGATAGAAGATTATTATACTAATTTATTTTATCATCACACCTTGAACTTATTATTGGTATTCTTTACCCCAACTAAAAGATAGAAGATTATTATATTATTTTATTTTATTATACCATCACACCTCATATAAGATTTAATATTGGTATTCTCTACACCAACTAAATATAAATTAATGCAAAGGTCTTAAGTTATATACATTTCCAGATTGCGGTTCAGCGCCCCTTCCTACCCCACTATAATTTCTTTTTTTCAAAAACTTTAGGTGTAGTCACTTGTGAGAAGACTACACTAGTGAAGGAGGCTATATCTGGAGTGAGTTAGATTGTTCAAATTACCCTATCTATACTATTAATTGTAACTTAGGTTAGGATTTATTTTACAGGTAATTTTGTAATTATTTTAACTAGGGAGCTATTAAATAGTTAATAACTATTTAATAGCTATTGTACCTAGTTAAAATAAATACAAAGTTGCCTGTAAAATAAATATAAATCCTAAAATAGCTACAATATAATTATTCGTTATATTGTAGCTATATTAGGGTTTATTTTACAGGTAAGTATTTAGCTTTAAATAGGAATACTTTATTTAATAAGAGTTAATTTATTTCGTTAGAATAAAATTATATTTAAGTTAGGGGGGTGTTAGGGTTAGACTTAGCTTTAGGGGTTAATACATTTATTATAGTAGCGGCAAGGTCCGGTCAGCAGATTAGGGGTTAATACTATTTATTATAGGGTTTGCGAGGCGGGAGTGCGGCGGTTTAGGGGTTAATACATTTATTAGAGTGGCGGCGAGGTCCGGTCGGCAGATTAGAGGTTAATAAGTGTAAGTAAGGTAGCGGCGACGTTGGGGGGGGGGGCAGATTAGGGGTTAATAAATATTATGTAGGTGTCGGCGATGTTAGGGGCAGCAGATTAGGGGTACATAGGTATAATGTAGGTTGCGGCGGTGTGCGGAGCGGCAGATTAGGGGTTAATAATAATATGCAGGGGTCAGCGATACCGGGGGGCGGCAGATTAGGGGTTAATAAGTGTAAGGTTAGGGGTGTTTAGACTCGGGGTTCATGTTAGGGTGTTAGGTGCAGACTTAGAAAGTGTTTCCCCATAGGAAACAATGGGGCTGCGTTAGGAGCTGAACGCTGCTTTTTTGCAGGTGTTAGGTTTTTTTTCAGCCCAAAATGCCCCATTGTTTCCTATAGGGGAATCGTGCACAAGCACGTTTTTCCAGCTAGCCGCTACCGTAAGCAACGCTGGTATTGAGAGTTGAAGTGGCGGTAAATATGCCTGTACGCTCCCTTTTTGGAGCCTAACGCAGCCCTTCAGAGAACTCTAAATACCAGCGTTGTTTAGAAGCAGCGCTAGAAAAAAAACACACGTAGCTAACGCACCCCTTTGGCTGCAAAACTCTAAATCTAGCCGCAAGAGAGCAAAGAGTAAATTAGAAAGTTGCCTAAAATTGCTGCTCTATTTGAATCATGAAAGAAAAAAATTGGCTTTAGTGTCCCTTTAAACTGTAAAGCATAACAAACACTAAGATACAAAATGTACTTTATTTGTAATTTAACAAAAAGCATGTTAAGAACTTTGTAATATTTCTATTAACTGTAAGAAGACAACATTATGGCTTTAGATATTGTGAATCACAATTATTCAAAACACATTTTTTGGGGACTGATCTCAGTTGTCAACAAACGAGATGAAATGCCAAATGATAATTCCAATCACAAAAACACAATTGGCTTCCCATTTAAAAAGACAGAAGTACGGTACAATACAATTATGAAAATTAGATTATGAAACAAAAATACTTTAACAGGATTGCTAAACACCATTTGTAGATGTTATTGGGATTTCAGTTTCCTTGCATTTCTTACAGATCTCTTGAACTCATACATATACACATGCCTAATGCCGACAGACTATACAATAGCGAATAGTACTCTCAAATATGTTGAAAGGGCCAGTTTTACTCTTATTATCTGCTCAGCATTTTGCACGCTAGTAAAATGTAATGCAACATTATTTAAACTGTGTGTTAAAGGAAAGCTGATGGGGGATTTTGTAAAGTGCTATTTTTACTGTTTAGCAACTGCTACTTATTGACCCAAGTGTTTAATCCCCACAAAGAGGTAAACCGCATAGTTAGCCGCTCAGGAACTACAGAGAACTTATGGTCCCGAGCAGGAAACGGTTGCCTGACTGCGGCAATCACCGCCTGTGTTCAGTTTGACACTTTTAACTCCGTGTAGGACTTTAACTATGTATTTAACCATAGTACATGTCATTTTTACATTAGAATATCTCTTTAACTCTACAATGTTGCTAACTTATACATTCTGCCTATTGGGTTTCAAATAAATAAATTCCTCTACAAGAGTAGATACACTTTTGAAACAGGACATAACATTTCATGCTGTTGCAGAATAATGACACCAGCACATTCATGTACAAAAGCATTAAAATATTTAATACACAACGGCACAAGGACCCCAAAAGATAGACAACAGGGAAACCATTTTTTGTTCCTATTAATAAAATGCACAAGAGAGTTTAGACTGTTTCAACACTATCTCTGTGTATATGAAATAGTGTAATTTCACCACTGAGGAAGGCATTATATACCCTAGTCCAGGGTTCTTCAAACTTTTTTTTCCTCAAGACCCAGTGCAATTATACCACATACCTTCACAATCCTATTTGTTTGCTTGTTCAAATGGCTGTAATGTTTAGTGAAGTGACTAAAATGTGTGCATACTTTATTCCTGATTGTAGTCAAACTTGAAAGTGTTGTTAAAAATAATAACAAAAACACACCACATACACTCTCATACAACACACATACACTCTCATACAACACACAAACACTCTCATACAACACACACCCCACTCATACAACTCACACCCCACTCATACACCACACACACTCTCATACAACACACACCCCACTCATACACCACACACACTCTCATACAACACACACCACACACACACTGTCATACAACACACACACTTTCATACAACACACACCCCACTCATACAACACACATACACTCTCATACAACACACACCCCACACACACCACACACACACTCATACAACACACACCACACACACTCTCATACAACACACACACTCTCATATAACACACACACCACACACACTCTCATACAACACACACACCACATACATTCTTAAAGAACACACATACACTCTCATACAACACACACACACCACACACACTCTTATACAGCACACACACTCTCCTACAACACACACATTCACACCACACACTCACATCACACACACACTCAATCAACACACACCACACAAACGCGTATAACACACACACCACACATACTTTCCTACAACACAAAAACTAGTCACGATCCGTTAATGAGTCCCGACCTGTGTTTGAAGAATCCTACCACGCGTACCAGATGAGCGTACAAAAAGGAAAGCTAGCGAAAAAACCTGCGGCAAGCATAAGATAATGTAATATTATATGCACGAACAACTGATGTGCTGTGCAATAGAATAATATATAAGCAAAGTCTTAACGGTTTTAACAAATATTGTATGTTGAAATTATTTTTAATAACCAAACCCGATATTTGGCTTATTTGGAGGAGCAAATCCAGGCTTTAATCTGCAGACAACAAGCCTAGCCACTATCATTATGTATAAAGTACATTGTTTTGCAGCTATCTGATAAAGAAAATTAGGGACAGATGTGTAGCAAGATTAGTGCTGACAAGACAGCAGGTGCATTTCAAGTTCTGACCATAAGAAATGTTAGAGCTAAATTACGAAGGGGGCAAAATAAATAATTAAAGTATATTGCAAAGCTGTTTCATTACGCATAACTGAATATTTTATATAAAAAGTGTTGTCTGTCACTTCAATAGAACAGCTATCTTGTGAATCATTTATAATAGTCATAATGCATCAAGTTTCATTAATAGAACTTTTTCATAAGGCAAATTTCAAGGGACATATAATGTTTCAGTAATTTTGCAATTACATGCTTTAAATTTTGGGGTTTTATGCTTGTTTTCTCTTGTAAGGTGTATCCAGTCCACGGATCATCCATTACTTGTGGGATATTCTCTTTCCCAACAGGAAGCTGCAAGAGGATCACCCACAGCAGAGCTGTCTATATAGCTCCTCCTCTAACTGCCACTACCAGTCATTCTCTTGCAGCTCTCGACAAGAAAGGAAGTAGCAATTTGGTGCAATTTATTTAGTTTATCTACAATCAAAAGTTTGTTATTTTCAAATGGTACCGGAGTTGTACTATTTTAGCCTCAGGCAGAAAGTAGAAGAAGAGTCTGCCTGTGGTCTTTGATGATCTTAGCAGGTTGTAACTAAGATCCATTGCTGTTCTCACACATAACTGAAGAGAGAGGTAACTTCAGCTGGGGGAATGGCATGCAGGGTCTCCTGCTATGAGGTATGTGCAGTTTAAATTTTTCTAGAGAAATGAATATGCTAGAAAATGCGAAAATGCTGTTAATACCGGATTTATTTAAGGTAAGCCTGATTACAGTGATTTAATAACGACTAGTATCATGCTTGCTGTAAAAGGTAATATTCTTATTACTTTCTCACATTTCTGAAAAATAAAACGTTTGCTGGAATTGTTTAAACTTTTTTTATACATATTGGTGATAAAACTTTATTGGGGCCCAGTTTTTTCCACATGGCTGGCTAGATTTTGCCTAGGGATAGTTTTGTTAGGCCCTCTCACTGTGAATACAGGTTGGGAGGGGCCTATTTTCGCGCCTAAATGCGCATTAGATTTTGCAGCTTGAGACATCCAGTTTCCCTGAAGGAGTCCCCTGAACACTTAGGACCTCTCTAAAGGGTTTTTGTGCCTTCCAAAGTCGTTGTATGGGCAGGTAGGACCACAGCAGAGCTGTGGCAGTTGGTTGTGACTGTTGAAAAACGTTTATATCGTTTTTTTTTATCCGGTTTTGAAACTAAGGGGTTAATCATCCATTTGCAAGTGGGTGCAATGCTCTGTTAGTCTATTATACACACTGTAAAAATTTCGTAAGATTTGCTGCTTTTTATCACTGTTTTTCAATTTCGGACATTTTTTGTTTCTCTTAAAGGCACAGTACCGTTTTTTATTTTTCTTGTTTACATTTATAAAAGTGTTTTCCAAGCTTGCTGGTCTCATTGCTAGTCTGTTTAAACATGTCTGACATAGAGGAAACTCCTTGTTCATTATGTTTAGAAGCCATTGTGGAACCCCCTCTTAGAATGTGTGCCAAATGTACTGATTTTACTTTAAGTTTTAAAGATCATATTCTGTCTTTAAAAGATTTATCACCAGAGGAAACTGACAAGGGGGAAGTTATGCCGACTAACTCGCCCCACGTGTCAGAACCTTTGACTCCTGCTCAAGGGACTCCCGCTCAAGAGGCGCCAAGTACATCTAGCGCGCCCATGGCGTTTACTTTACAAGACATGGCGGCAGTTATGGATCATACCCTTACAGCGGTATTGTCCAAACTACCAGGGTTACAAGGAAAGCGAGACAGCTCTGGGGCTAGAAGAAATACAGAGCACTCTGACGCTTTAGTAGCTATGTCTGATATCCCCTCACAATATGCAGAAGCTGAGGCAGGAGAGCTTCTTTCTGTGGGTGATTTTTCTGACTCAGGGAAGATGCTTCAACCTGATTCTGATATGTCAACATTTAAATTTAAGCTTGAACACCTCCGCGTGTTGCTCAGGGAGGTTTTAGCTACTCTGGATGACTGTAACACCATTATAGTGCCAGAGAAATTGTGTAGATTGGATAAATACTATGCAGTGCCTGTTTACACTGATGTTTTTCCAATACCTAAGAGGTTTTCATAAATTAATACTAAGGAATGGGATAGACCAGGTGTACCGTTCTCTCCCCCTCCTATTTTTAAGAAAATGTTTCCAATAGATGCCGCTACACAGGACTTATGGCAAACGGTCCCTAAGGTGGAGGGAGCAGTTTCTACCCTAGCTAAGTGTACAACTATCCTCGTCGAGGACAGTTGTGCTTTCCTAGATCCAATGGATAAAAAGTTAGAGGGTTACCTTAAGAAAATGTTTATTCAACAGGGTTTTATTCTCCAGCCTCTTGCATGCATTGCCCCGGTCACTGCTGCTGCGGCCTTCTGGTTTGAGTCTCTGGAAGAGGCCTTACAGGTAGAAACCCCATTGGATGATATACTTGACAAGCTTAAAGCGCTTAAGCTAGCCAATTCTTTTGTTTCTGACGCCGTTGTTCATTTAACTAAACTAACGGCTAAGAACTCAGGTTTTGCTATTCAGGCGCATAGGGTGCTATGGCTTAAATCCTGGTCAGCTGACGTTACTTCAAAGTCTAAGCTTCTTAATATTCCCTTCAAGGGGCAGACCCTATTCGGGCCTGGACTGAAGCAGATCATTTCTGATATTACTGGAGGAAAAGGTTCCTCAGGATAGGTCTAACAAATTAAGGACCAAACAAACTAATTTCCGTGTGCCTTTCGAAACTTTAAGACGAGCGCGGCATCAACTTCCTCTAATACAAAACAAGAGAAAAATTTTGCCCAGTCCAAGCCGGTCTGGAGACCTAACAAGGCTTGGAACAAAAGTAAACAGGCCAAGAAGCCTGCTGCTGCCTCTAAGACAGCATGAAAGATCGGCCCCCGATCCGGTAACGGATCTAGTAGGGGGCAGACTTTCTCTCTTCGCCCAGGCTTGGGCAAGAGATGTCCAGGATCCCTGGGCGTTGGAAAATGTATCCCTGGGATATCTTCTGGACTTCAAAGCTTCTTCCCCAAAAGGAAGATTTCACCTTTCACAATTATCTGCAGACCAGATAAAGAGAGAGGCATTCTTACATTGTGTTCAAGACCTCCTAGTTATGGGAGTGATCCACCCAGTTCCAAAGGAGGAACAGGGGCAAGGCTTCTATTCAAATCTATTTGTGGTTCCCAAGAAAGAGGGAACCTTCAGACCAATCTTGGATCTCAAGATCCTAAACAAATTTCTCAGGGTCCCATCTTTCAAGATGGAGACTATTCGAACCATCCTACCTATGATCCAGGAGGGTCAATACATGACTACCGTGGACTTAAAGGATGCTTATCTTCACATTCCGATACACAAAGATCATCATCGGTTTCTCAGGTTCGCCTTCCTAGACAGACATTACCAGTTTGTGGCTCTTCCCTTTGGGTTAGCTACAGCTCCAAGAATCTTTACGAAGGTTCTGGGGTCACTTCTGGCGGTCCTAAGGCCGCGGGGCATAGCAGTAGCCCCTTACTTAGACGACATTCTGATACAGGCGTTGAATTTCCAAATTGCCAAGTCCCATACGGACATTGTTCTGGCATTCCTGAGGTCTCATGGGTGGAAAGTGAATGAAAAGAAGAGTTCTCTATCCCCTCTCACAAGAGTTTCCTTCCTGGGAACTCTGATAGATTCTGTAGAAATGAGGATTTATCTGACAGAGGCCAGGTTGTCAAAACTTGTAAATTCCTGCAGTGTTCTTTATTCTACTTCTCGCCCTTCGGTGGCTCAGTGTATGGAAGTAATCGGCTTAATGGTAGCGGCAATGGACATAGTTCCGTTTGCCCGCCTACATCTCAGACCGCTGCAACTCTGCATGCTCAGTCAGTGGAATAGGGATTACACAGATTTGTCCCCTCTACTAAATCTGGATCAAGAGACCAGGGATTCTCTTCTCTGGTGGCTATCTCGGGTCCATCTGTCCAAAGGTATGACCTTCCGCAGGCCAGATTGGACAATAATAACAACAGATGCCAGCCTTCTTGGCTGGGGGGCAGTCTGGAACTCTCTGAAGGCTCAGGGGTCGTGGACTCAGGAGGAGGCTCTCCTTCCGATAAACATTCTGGAACTAAGAGCGATATTCAATGCTCTTCAGGCTTGGCCTCAGCTAGCGGCAGTGAGGTTAATCAGATTTCAGTCGGACAACATCACGAGTGTAGCTTACATCAACCACCAAGGGGGAACAAGGAGTTCCCTAGCGATGTTGGATGTTTCAAAGATAATTCGTTGGACAGAGATTCACTCTTGCCACCTATCAGCTATCCATATCCCGGGAGAAGAGAACTGGGAGGCGGATTTTCGTCAACAGACTTTTCATCCGGGGAAGTGGGAGCTCCATCCGGAGGTGTTTGCACAGTTGATTCAACGTTGGGGCAAACCAGAACTGGATCTCATGGCGTCTCGCCAGAACGCCAAACTTCCTTGTTACGGATCCAGGTCCAGGGATCCCAAGGCAGCGCTGATAGATGCTCTAGCAGCGCCTTGGTCCTTCAACCTGGCTTATGTTTTTCCACCGTTTCCTCTGCTCCCTTGTCTGATTGCCAAGGTCAAGCAGGAGAGAGCATCTGTGATTTTGGTAGCACCTACGTGGCCACGCAGGACTTGGAATGCAGATCTGGTGGACATGTCATCCTTTCCACCATGGACTCTGCCTCTGAGACAGGACCTTCTACTTCAGGGTCCTTTCAACCATTCAAATCTAATTTCTCTGCGGCTGACTGCTTGGAGATTGAACGCTTGATTTTATCAAAGCGTGGTTTCTACGAGTCGGTCATTGATACCTTAATACAGGTGCGAAAGCCTGTCACTAGGAAAATCTATCATAAGATATGGTGTAAATATCTTCATTGGTGTGAATCCAAGGGTTACTCATGGAGTAAGGTCAGGATTCCTAGGATATTATCTTTTCTCCAAGATGGATTGGAGAAGGGTTTGTCAGCAAGTTCCTTAAAGGGACAGATTTCTGCTCTGTCTATTCTTTTGCACAAACGTCTGGCTGAGGTTCCAGACGTGCAGGCGTTTTGTCAGGCTTTAGTCAGAATCAAGCCTGTGTTTAAACCTGTTGCTCCGCCTTGGAGTTTAAATTTAGTTCTTAAGGTTCTTCAAGGGGTTCCGTTTGAACCTTTGCATTCCATAGATATTAAGCTCTTATCTTGGAAAGTTTTGTTTTTAGTAGCTATCTCCTCGGCTCGAAGAGTTCGGAGTTATCTGCTTTACAATGTGATTCCCCTTATCTCATTTTTCATTCAGATAAGCTAGTGTTGCGTACCAAACCTGTTTTTTTTACCTAAGGTGGTATCTAATAAAAATATCAATCAGGAGATTGTTGTACCGTCACTGTGTCCTAATCCTTCTTCAAAGAAGGAACGTCTTTTACACAATCTTGACGTGGTTCGTGCTTTAAAGTTTTATTTACAAGCTACTAAAGATTTTCGTCAAACATCTGCATTGTTTGTTGTCTACTCTGGACAGAGGAGAGGCCAAAAGGCTTCGGCAACTTCTCTTTCTTTTTGGCTAAGGAGTATAATACGCCTAGCTTATGAGACTGCTGCCCAGCAGCCTCCTGAAAGGAATACAGCTCATTCTGCTAGAGCGTTAGCTTCCACATGGGCTTTTAAAAATGAGGCTTCTGTTGAACAGATTTGTAAGGCGGCGACTTGGTCTTCGCTTCATACTTTTTCAAAATTCTATAAATTTGATATTTTTGCTTCTTCGGAGGCTATTTTTGGGAGAAAGGTCTTGCAGGCAGTGGTGCCATCCGTTTAAGCGCCTGCCTTGTCCCTCCCTTCATCCGTGTCCTATAGCTTTGGTATTGGTATCCCACAAGAAATGGATGATCCGTGGACTGGATACACCTTACAAGAGAAAACAAAATTTATGCTTACCTGATAAATGTATTTCTCTTGTGGTGTATCCAGTCCACGGCCCGCCCTGTCATTTTAAGGCAGGTGTGTTTTATTTTTAAACTACAGTCACCACTGCACCCTATGGTTTCTCCTTTCTCTTGCTTGTCTTCGGTCGAATGACTGGTAGTGGCAGTTAGAGGAGGAGCTATATAGACAGCTCTGCTGTGGGTGATCCTCTTGCAGCTTCCTGTTGGGAAGGAGAATATCCCACAAGTAATGGATGATCCGTGGACTGGATACACCACAAGAGAAATAAATTTATCAGGTAAGCATAAATTTTGTTTTCTTTTAGTGCAACTGAAATATACAGATAATTTTCAGCAGAAAGAAAGGTTTTGTTTTGCATGAAATTCTGATTAGGTCAGACAGACGGATGTCACTTGTATGCATTGCCTAATTGCACCGCTTGTATGCATTGCCTAATTGCACCGCTTGTATGCATTGCCTAATTGCACCGCTTGTATGCATTGCCTAATTGCACCGCTTGTATGCATTGCCTAAGTACACCACTTGTATGCATTGCCTAAGGGCACCACTTGTATGCATTGCCTAAGGGCACCACTTGTATGCATTGCCTAAGGGCACCGCTTGTATGCATTGCCTAAGTGCACCGCTTGTATGCATTGCCTAAGGGCACCACTTGTATGCATTGCCTAAGTACACCACTACAGAACAAGGAGCAACCAGTTCTCAGCTCTAAGAATAAAAATAAAAAAGGTCAGCTCATTTCTAATTAATTTATCTTATATACGTACATATTCAAATACACAGGTGCATCCTAGATAAGTAATTTATAGAATTAGAGAAGAAAGTAGGTACCTCAAATAAGAGGTTCCTAAAAGTCTATGGAGAAAGCACAGCTGCGCAATTATTAGACAGAGACTTCAATTGCCAAAATAAAAAACATACTTTAATGTACACCTATAAAAATAAATATATATATATATATATATATATATACACACATACTAGAGATCCCTTAATATTCAAAGATGGAGTATGCCGGCTATGATAGTTTAAAGTGCACTTTGACCACAGAATGTCTTGACTTGAATCAGTTAAGTTACAAATGTACGTGTAACTGTCATTTAAGGATCTTGATTATAAATCCAATTGTGAAAATAGTTATCCAAAGTGCAAACAAAGTCACAGCAACATGAAAACAGGCACCAAAAACCCACCAATCAGGCTAATGATATAGTACACTGGCATATAAGAGAGGAGCTAGTTATACACGTATCAACAGGTTTGACCGCTGAAGAGGCGTCCCTCAACGCTAACAATCAATTTTTATCTACCTGTCGCTCCTCTTAATGGTACTGCTTTGTCCGGTGTATTGCCTTCTGGGTTGGTCCTGTACATGGGTGGGGATCCCATGTGAGTAAATGCTGCAAAGCACAGATGAGTCGTCTCGCTCGTTTCACTCCTTCCAAAATAGCAGCATGGAGCTTCTTCCGGGTGCTGACATTGTGAGAAGCGTGCCTTTTTATTGGATCATCCTCGTCATCACTCTCAATCTTTATTGGTTGACCAGTTTTCCACAGCAGTTACAAAGTAACCCTGATCATAGAGTATAACGTTATATTGTGTATTATTGCTTTTTAACTTATTTACCAGTCATTTAAATGTATACATAATATTGATGACTTAAAGAGTATGATCATATCTATACACTTAGGATGGCGATTCAATACCTATGTTACAAATTATTTACATACAAATGAATCCTCAACACCATGTTATTAATATCAAAGAAAAGTTAAAAAGCTCATTTAGTTACAGCCCAAATAATATAGAATTATTTTTAATTCTCTTATTACAATCAATTCATTCATCTCTGCTAAGACTTTTACACGTTTAATTTAAAACAATTAATAGCATGTGCTGTTATTGGGAAGGTGAAATTCCAAATTAGATTTTATTTACAAACATATTTACAAAGAGAAGGGGAAAGGAATATAAAAAAAAGTTTTCATCTTATTGCACAGTTATCCCAAAAATGAAGCAAATTCCAATTTTTCATTGAGTCCTCTTGGGGATAGTGTTTCTAATTTATACATCCATCTTGTTTCTTTCTGTAAGATAATTTTATCGATGTCACCGCCTCGTTTGCTCAACTTTATTGATTCTATACCAATAAAATGGAGGTTGTCAATTTTAGATTGATGGAATTTGGCAAACTGTCTAGCCATCGGGCTATCTATATTAAAGTCTTTAATATCATCCATGTGTTCAGTAATGTGCAATCTATTTTCTCTAAATGTTTTTCCTACGTAAAAGTATTTACAAGAACAGTATAACAAATAAATCACTCCTATAGTGGAACAATTAATAAATGACTTTATTTTATATGAAATTCCAGTATTTGTGCTGAATGTTTTAACCCTCTGCACAAACTGGCAACAGACACAATGATTGCATGGGGAGCAGCCAGTTATCCTTTGGGCACTTCGTTCTAACCAATTACATGTAGGAACTTTTGTGAATTCGCTTTTTACGAGAAGATTCTTAAGATTATTGGATCTCCTTGCTGTCATAAGTGGGTGCTCCCCCACATGATCATAAAGAGAGTGGTCATTAGATAACAACTGCCAGTTATTTTTTAAGTAGTTTTGACTTTGTTCCAATGTGAATTGTACTTTGTGATAAATCTAATTTCTCTTGTTAAGTGTATCCAGTCCACGGATCATCCATTACTTATGGAATATATTCTCCTTCCCAACAGGAAGTTGCAAGAGTCCACCCACAGCAAAGCTGCTATATAGCTCCTCCCCTAACTGCCATATTCAGTCATTCTCTTGCAAGCCTCAACATAGATAGGAGGTTGTGAGAGTCTGTGGTGATTTATACTTAGTTTATTCTTCAATCAAAAGTTTGTTATTTTTAAATGGCACCGGAGTGTGCTGTTTATCTCAGGCAGTATTTGGAAGAAGAATCTGCCTGCGTTTTTTCTATGATCTTAGCAGACGTAACTGAGATCCATTTGCTGTTCTCACACATTCTGAGGAGTGAGGTACTTCAGAGGGGGAATGGCGTGCAGGTTTTCCTGCAGAAAAGGTATGTGCAGTAAAATATTTTTCTAGGAATGGAATTGACTAAGAAAATACTGCTGATACCGAAGTAATGTAAGTAAAGCCTTAAATGCAGCGATAGCGACTGGTATCAGGCTTATTAATAGAGATACATACTCTTATAAAAATGTGTTTTAAAACGTTTGCTGGCATGTTTAATCGTTTTTTAACGTACATTGTGATAACACTGTAATGTTGGTATAGCCTTAAATGCAGTAAAAGTGACTGGTATCAGGCTTATTAATAGAGATACATACTCTTGTAAAAATGTGTTTTAAAACGTTTGCTGGCATGTTTAATCGTTTTTTAACATATGTTTGGTGATAAAACTTATTGGGGCCTAAGTTTTTTCCACATGGCTGGCTTAAATTTTGCATAGAAACAACTGAAGCTTCCCACTGTTGTAATATGAGTGGGAGGGGCCTAATTTAGCGCTTTTTTTGCGCAGTTAAAATTACAAAATGAATCATCCAGATTCCCTCAGCAGTCCCATGAATACTACAGGACATTTCTAAAGGGCTAAAAAGACTTCCAAAATCGTTTATAGGGAAGGTAATCCACAGCTCTGCTGTGGCAGTTTTGTTGTGTCTGTTTTTAAAAAACGTCTGTCGTTTTTTTTTAATCTGTTTTTTGCATTAAGGGGTTAATCATCCATTGGCAAGTGGGTGCAATGCTCTGTTACCTTATTACATGTACTGTAAAAATTTCGTTTGTTTTACTGCCTTTTTTCACTGTTTTTCAAATTTTGACAAAATTTGTTTCTCTTAAAGGCACAGTAACGTTTTATATATTTGCTTGTTAACTTGATTTAAAGTGTTTTCCAAGCTTACTAGTCTCATTATTAGTCTGTTTTAACATGTCTGACATAGAGGAAGCTCTGTGTTCATTATGTTTTAAAGCCATGGTGGAACCCCATCTTAGAATGTGTACCAGATGTACTGATATCATGTTAAACAATAAAGATCATTTTTTGTCTTTAAAAACATTATCACCAGTGGATTCTGTCGTGGGGGTAGTTATGCCGACTAACTCTCCCCACGTGTCAGACCTTTTGACTCCCGCTTTAGGGACTCACGCTCAAATGGCGCCAAGTACATCAAGGGCACCCATAGCGTTTATTTTACCAGGGGATTCTGTCGAGGGGAAAGTTATGCCGACTAACTCACCCCACGTGTCAGACCCTTCGACTCCCGCTTCAGGGACTCACGCTCAAATGGAGCCAAGTACATCAAGGGCGCCCATAACGTTTATTTTACAAGACATGGCAAAGGTGGTGAATAATACTCTGGCAGCAGTATTAGTCAGACTACCTGAAATTAAAGGAAAGCAGATAGCTCTGGGGGTGGATACAGAGCATACAAACGCTTTAAGAACCATGTATGATACGAACTCACAATATGCTTAGTCTGTGGGTGATTTTTTTGACTCAGGGAAGATGATTTAACCTGATTCTGATATTTCTACATTTAAAATTTATGCTTGAGAACCTCCACTTGTCGCTCAGGGAGGCTTTGGCTGCTCTGAATGAATGTGTACAATCGCAGGGCCAGAGAAATTGTGTAGACTGGATAAATAATATGCAGTGCCTGTGTTTACTGATGTTTTTCCAATACCTAAAGAGGTTTACTAAAAATTTTTTAATAAGGAATGGGATAGACCAGGTGTGCCGTTCTCTTCCCCTCCTATTTTTTAGAAGAATGTTTTCTAATAGTTACCGCCACACGGGACTTCTGGCAGACAGTTCCTAAGGTGGAGAGAAGAGTTTCTACTCTAGCTAAGCGTACCACTACCTCTGGCGAGGACAGTTGTGCTTTTTAGATCCAATGGATAAAAAATTTTTATTCAACAGGGTTTTTATCCTGCAGCCCCTTGCATACATTGCTTCTGTCACTGCTGCTGCGGCGTTCTGGGTTGAGTCTCTTGATGAGGCTTTACAGTTAGCGACTCCATTGGATGAATATATTTGACAAGCTTATGCTAGCCAATTCCTTTGTTTTCTGATGCCTTTGTTCATTTGACTAGACTAACGGCTAAGAATTCTGTTTTTTACTATACTGGCGCGCAGAGCGCTATGGCTTATATCATGGTCAGCTGTCGTGACTTTAATAAATAAGCTATTTAACTTCTCTTCAAGGGGCAGACCCTATCGGGCCTGGTTTGAAGGAGATTATTTCTTATATCACTGGAGGAAAAGGTCATGCCCTTCCTCAGGATAGGTCCAAATCAAGGGCCAAAAAAGGTCTAATTTTCGTGCTTTTTAAAACTTCAGGGCAGGTGTGGCATCCACTTCCTCTAAAGCAAAACAAGAGGGAATTTTTGCTCAGTCCAAGGCGGTCTGGAGACAATCAGACCTGGAACAAAGATAAGCAGGCCAAGGAGCCTGCTGCTACCTCTAAGGCAGCATGAAGGAACAGACCCCTATCCGGTAACGGATCCTATAGGGGGCAGACTTTCATTCTTCGCCCAGGCGTGGGCAAGAGATGCCCAGGATCCCTAGGCATTGGAATTTATATCCCAGAGATATCTTCTGGATTTCAAAGATTCCCCCCCCCCAAAAAAAAGGGGAGATTTCGCCTTTCACAATTATCTGCAAACCAGATAAAGAAGGAGGCATTATTACATTGTGTACGAGATCCATCCAGTTCCAAGAGAGGAACAGGGACAGAGTTTTTACTCAAATCTGTTTGTGGTTCCCAAGGAGAGGGAACCTTCAGACCTATTTTGGATCTAAAGATCTTAAACAAATTCCTCAGAATTCCGTCATTTAAGATGGAAACTATTCGTACCATCTTAACTATGATCCAGGAGAGTCAATAGAGGACTACAATGGATTTGAAGGATGCTTATCCTCACATTGTGATGCATAAAGATCACCATCGTTTTTCAGGTTTGCCTTTCTAGACAGGCATTACCAGTTTGTAGCTCTTTCCTTTGGGATATCTACAGCCCCAAGAATCTTTATGGAGGTTCTGGGGTCGCTTTGGTGGTCCTTAGGCCGCGGGGCATAGAAGTGGCCCCTTATTTAGACGTCATCCTGATACAGGCGTCAAACATCCAAATTGCCAAGTCTCATACGGACGTAGTACTGGCATTTCTGAGATCACATGGGTGGAAAGTGAACAAGGATAGAGTTCTCTATCCCCAATCTCAAGGGTTTCCCTCCTAGGGACTCTGATAGATTCTGTAGAAATTAAAATTTACCTGACGGAGTCCAGGTTGTCAAAGTTTCTAAATTTCTGCCGTGTTTTTCATCCCATCCGCGCCCTTCGGTGGCTTAGTACATGAATGAAATCGGCTTAATGGTAGCGGCAAGGGACATAGTACCGTTTGCACGTCTACATTTCAGACCACTGCAACTATGCATGTTCAGTCAGAGGAACGGGGATTACACAGATTTGTCCCCCTGTTTAACCTGGACCAAGAGACCAGAGATTCTCTTCTCTGGTGACTATGTCGGGTCCATCTGTCCAAGGGTATGACCTTCCGCAGGTCAAATGGGACAATTGTTACAATAGATGCCAGCCTTTTAGGTTGGGATGCAGTCTGGAACTCCCTGAAGGCTCAGGGATAGTGGACTTAGGAGGAGACCCTCCTTCTAATAAATATTCTGGAACTGGGAGTGATATTCCATGCTCTTCAGACTTGGCCTCAGTTAGCAACTCTGAGGTACATCATACTCAGTCGGACAATATACACGACTGTGGCTTACATCAGCCATCAATGGGGAACAGAAGTTCCCTAGCGATGTTAGAAGTCTTACAATAATTCACTGGACAGAGACTCACTCTTGTCTATCAGCTATCCATATCCCAGGTGTTAAGAACTGGGAGGTGGATTTTCTAAGTTGTCAGACTTTTCTTCCGGGGGAGTGGGATTTCCTCCGGAGGTCAAGACCAAGCAGGAGAGGGCTTTGGTGTTTTTGACAGCGCCTGCGTAGCCACGCAGGACCTGGTATGCAGATCTGGTGGACATGTCATCCTTTCCATCACGGTCTCTGCTTCTGAGACAGGTCCCTCTACCTCAGGGTCCTTTCAACCTTCTAAATAGAATCAATCTGAGATGGACTGCCTGGAGACTGAACGCTTGATGTTATCAAAGCATGGATTCTCCGAGTCAGCCATTGATACCTTAATACAGACATGAAAGCCTGTCTCTAGGAAAATTGAACATAGATATGGTGTAAATATCTGATTGTTATGAATCCAAGGGTTACTCATGGAGTAAATTCTGGATTCCCAGGATATTATCTTTTCTCCAAGATGTTTTGGAGAAAAGGGTTGTCAGCTAATTCCTTAAAAGGGACAGATTTTTACTCTGTCTATTTTTTTGCACAAGCGTCTGGCAGGTATTCTAGATGTTCAGGCATTTGGTCAGGCTTTGGTTAGATCCAAGCCTGTGTTTAAAACTGTTGCTCCAACATGGAGCTTAAACCTGGTTCTTAAGGTTCTTCAAGAAGTTCCGTTTGAACCTTTTTTGTTCCATAGATATCAATCTTTATCTTGGAAAGTTCCTTTTGGGTAGCTATTTCCTCGACTCGTAGAGTCTCCAAGTTATCTGTGTTACAATGTGATTCTCCTTATCTGGTCCTTCGTACAGATAAGGTAGTCCTGCGTACCAACCTGGGTTTTTTCCTAAGGTGGTATCTAACAAGAACATCACTCAAGAGATAGTTGTTCCATTCTTGTATCCCAATCCTTCCTCAAAGAAGGAACGTCTATTACACAATATTGGACGTGGTTTGTGCTTTAAAGTTTTACTTACAAGCTACTACAGTTTTCATCAAACGTTCACCTTGTTTGTTGTCTATTCTGGACAGAGGAGAGGTCAAAAGACTTCGGCAGCCTCTCTGTCTTTTTGGTTAAAAAGCATAATTCATTTAGCTTATGAGACTGCTGGACAGCAGCCTCCTGAAGGGATTACAGATCATTCTACTAGAGCTGTGGTTTTCACTTGGGCCTTTTTTAAATGTGGCTTCTGTTGAACAGATTTACAAGACGGAGTCTTGGTCTGCGCTTCATACTTTTTCAAATTTAACAAATTTGATACCTTGCTTCTTCAGAGGCTATTTTTGGGAGAAAGGGTTTCTTACAGGCAGTGGTAACTTCCGTTTAAGTCCCTCCCATCATCCGTGTACTTTAGCTTTGGTATTAGTATTCCATAAGTAATGGATGATCCGTGGACTGGATACACTTAACAAGAGAAAACATAATTTATGCTTACCTGATAAATTTATTTCTCTTGTAGTGTATCCAGTCCACGGCCCGCCCTGTCACTTTAAGGCAGGTAATTTTTTCATTTGAACTACAGTCACCACTGCACACTATGGTTTTTTCCTTTCTCTACATGTTTTCGGTCGAATGACTGAATATGGCAGTTAGGGGAGGAGCTATATAGCAGCTTTGCTGTGGGTGGACTCTTGCAACTTCCTGTTGGGAAGGAGAATATATTCCATAAGTAATGGATGATACACTACAAGAGAAATAAATTTATCAGGTAAGCATAAATTATGTTTTTTTTTGTTTCTTTATTTTCCTTGTCTTTTGTTTTGTATAGCAAATATTTTCTTTGTTGTTGGGACGCTCTAAATAAGGCTCTTTTCACACTTCTTTTAGAATAGCCTCTCTCATAGAATCGGGCCGCCATTTCTTTTGCCTGTTTTTTAAACAAAGAATCCTCAGAACAAATTCTGCGTGACTGCAAGAATTGTCCATACGGTATTCCTCTCTTGAGGTTTTCTGGTTGGTGGCTCGATCCAAGGAGTAGGCTATTGGTAGCAGTTGGTTTATGGAAAATTTCGGTTTGAATTTTGCCATATTTCTTACTAATCTGCAGTTCAAGAAAACTAATTTTATCATAGTCATGATTACATGTAAGAAAAATATTAAAATCATTAGAATTTAGTAGAGAGGCAAAATGAGAGAGTTAGTCTTCAGTGCCCTCCCACAGAATCAAGATGTCATCAACATATCTTATCCACAGGGCTACATATGCCTCGACCCAGTCAGCATATTCACCAAAAACTATTTGTTTTTCCCATCCTTCTAAATGTAAGCAGACATAGGTCGGGGCACATGTAGCACCCATGGCTGTCCCTCGTTGTTGTTTGAAGAATTTTCCATCAAACATGAAGATATTATTTTCAAGTATAAACTTCAGCAATTGAGTTACAAAGTTTGTATGCTTGCTATACCCTAAACCTCTTGTATTTATAACATTGTTATTTGTTGATAATCCTACAGAGTGAGGGATAGAGGAGTAGAGGGATTCGACGTCTAGAGAGACGAAAATAGTTCTCTCTGTGACATTGATTCCATCAAGTTTTTTTATGACATCGGTTGAGTCTTGTACGAACGTTCCTAGTTAATTTACAAATGGTTGTAAGAACCTATCAATGTAATTACTAATCCCTTCTGTGGGTCCCCCTATCCCTGAAATGATGGGTTGCCCTGTTTTTTTTAAGGGATTTATGTAATTTTGGAATCCAGTAAAATACTGGTATTTCATGTTTATGGTTAAAAAGATAACCAAGTTCTTGTCCAGTAATTAGATTGTTCCTATGTGCATCATTAAGCATGAATAATAGCTCATTATGGGATTTATTAATTTCGTCACTAGATGACCTAACATATTGGTTGGTGTCTAGCAGTTGTCGCATTGCTTCTTGAATGTAATAATCTTGATTAATAATGACCACGTTGCCACCTTTATCGGCCGGTTTTATGACCAATTCTTTATGATTTGTAAGTTCATTAAAGGAACATAATACTCATATGCTAAATCACTTGAAACTGATGCAGTATAACTGTAAAAAGCTGACAGGAAAATATCACCTGAGCATCGCTATGTAAAAAAGGAAGATATTTTTTTTCAGCTCAGCAGAGTAAGTTCTGTGTAAAAAAGTTATACTCAGCTGCTCCCAGCTGCAGGTAAAAAAATAATATGAAGAAATGAACAGCAGCCAATCAGCATCAGCTGAGGCCATGAACTCTTTTACTGTGATCTCATGAGATTTCATAGTAAACTTCCTTAAACTGAATAGGGAAATAAGATGAGTGTGCACGTAAGCTCACTCCCTTAGCTGTCCCGGGACAGACATACTGATTTGCTGCTTAGAAGTCCTTTACAATGGGATGTGGCTACTGAGGAACTTTTGAGGTAAAATATCTTTCTTTTTTACATAGAGATGTTCAGGTGATATTTTCTAGTCAGCTTTTTACAGCTATGCTGCATCACTTTCAAGTGTTTCAACATTTGGGTATCATCGCCCTTTAAGGGCCTGGTGCTCTTTTTAGTTAAATTATCATCAATTATTCCTGTGGTTTGTATCTGTGCCAGCTCATGTGATACAGTTTGCACAAAAACAGAAATATTAGGGATAGAGGAAAAAGAGGGCATGTATGTAGATTTCTTTTTTAAGTCTGTTTTTGGTAAAATATCAACAGCTTCATCAGATTGTTCATACAATAGATTTTCCAAACAGGCAAGAGTTTCTGTATCACCTCGACAACCCAGATCAATTTTGGTTTTTGGTGTCATGATTTTTTTTCAGTGCTAATTTCCTTGCAAAAAGGTGCAAGTCCTTAGTGACTTCAAATAGATCCAGGCTGTTTGAGGGACAGAAACTTAATCCTTTCTCTAAAACCTTGATATGTTCCAAATTCAGAGGAAAAGAAGAGAGGTTAACTATGTTAATTTTATGTGGAGTGGGAGGTGTACCTAAAAGTGATTGTTCTCCTGTTTCTAATTGTACCTGGTACGGTTCCTGGTCTGCATGTAGTGTCCCTGTTGTCTCCTGTTTGCTCTCCCTCTCGTGTTCTCCTCTCTTGAGATTGTCCTCCCATTCCTCCTCCTCCCCCCTCGTCTGGTTCTACCCCTAAAGGGTGCATCTGTGGTTTCTCAGCTCTAGTCATGAGGTTGCATTTCCCAAGGGCACCACTTGTATGCATTGCGTAAGGGCACCACTTGTAAGCATTGCCTAAGGGAACCAAGGATGGATTGTCACAGTATAAATACATCAGATTAAGGCACAAGTTGTTGTTTTTTTCTCAGGGACCTCCGTCCACGCCTTAAATCCATGTTACCTAATGCCGTACAAGACTGGTTTAATCTGTGCCCAGACAAAGTGTAAAGGGTACACTATAAAACTTCCTTAGTTTGAACAGTCTGTAAATGATCACATTTTTTCAGCTGAATATGCAGCATAAGTGACAGCACAAATATGTCACTCGTAAAGAGGGAGCTTCACCCTTGCTAAACGTACTACTATCCTGCTTGGGTTGTTTGAGGAGCCCATGGATAAAAGATGAAAACTCTGTTAAGAAAGCTGTTTCAACATACAGGATATTTGTTTCAACCGGCAGTGGCTGTTGCCGCAGTTACTGGAGAAACTACATTCTGGTGTGGCTCCTTGGATTTGATTGGGGTGGAGGATCCCCCCGACGTTACTCAGAAAAGATTTACGGCCTTGAGGGTTGTTAATTATTTTATCTGTGCTGCTATTAGGCAGATCATTCGCTTGAATGCTATGGCTTCAGCTTTTTCTGTTCAGGCCCATCTGACTCTGGCTGAAGTCATGGTCTGCGGATATGACTTCTAAGTCTAGACTTCTTCCCTCCCTTTAAGGGAATGATTTAGTCTGGTCCAGGCCTGGACTCAATTATCTCCACGGTCTGTCTTCCTGACCAGAAAGTAGGGAAGCCTTTCTGGGGTGTGTACGGGATCTGTCCTCTAGGAGTTATTGTCCCGATGCCTATCGCAGTGAGAGGTTTGGGATAATATTTAAACCTTTTCGTGGTCCCTAAGAAGGAGGGAACTTTCCATCCGATTCTGGACCTAAAGTGCTTATGCAGGTTTTTAAATGTCCCCTCGTTTAAGATGGAGACAATAAGGTCCATTCTTCCCCTTGTTTGAGAGGGGTAGTTCATGACCATGATAGATCTGAAGGATGCTCCCTTCTCGTACCAATCCTCAAGGACCACTTCCAGTTCCTAAGGTTTGCATTCCTGGACCAGCACTTCCAGTTTATTGCCCTTCCGTTTGGTCTAGCTAAATAACTTTTTCATTCGGAATATCTCCTCTGTCTTAGATCCCATGGATGGCAGATAATCTAGAGAGAGTTCTCTTGTATCAAGTACCAGGGTAGAATTCTCGGGTACTATAATAGTCTCCATAGACATGAGAAGACCAGACCAGAGACGTCGCAAGCTAGCTTCAACATGTCTTGCCCTCCAGATCTCCTTTAGGCCATCTGTGGCTCGGTGTATGGAGGTGATTGGTCACATGGTGTCCAGCTTGGACATCATTTCCTTTGCCAGGTTTCACCTCAGACTGTTGCAACTGCGCATGCTGAGCTAGTGGAACGGCGATCATTCGGATCTGTCTCAACAGATTTCTCTGGACAACAGAGGAGGAGAATCACTCTCTTGGTGGTTTTGTCCGGATCACTTGTCCTGAGGGACGTCCGTCTCAAGACCATCTTGGGTGATTGTGACTACGGTTGCGAGTCTGTCAGGATGGGGAGCTGTTTGGGGTGCCAGGAAGGCATAGGGCTTCTGGTCTCGGGAGGTAAAGCTCCCTTCTGATCTCATTCTGGATCTTCGGCAATATGCAATGCTCTGAAGGCTTGGCCTCTGCTGGGTTCGTCCCAGTTAATCAGATTCCAATCAAACAATATATCCTTGGTGGCTTACATTAACCATCAGTGGGGAACGAGAAGCGCTCTAGTTTTGAGGGAAGTATCTCGGATTCTGGTGTGGGGGAGACCCGCATTTGTTCGCTGTCAGTGATCCACATTCTGGGTGTGGACAACTGGGAAGTGGATTTCCTCAGCAGACAATCCTTTCATCCGGGAGAATGGTCTCTCCATCCTGAGTGTTTACAGAGATTTGCAAGAGGAAGATTTTATAACGTCTCAATACCAAGCTAGCCAGATAGAGGTCAAGGTACAGGGATCCTCATGCAGAGCTAACAGATGCATTAGCGGTGCCTTGGAGGTTCAATCTAATTTATCTTTTCCGACTGTTACCACTACTTCCTAGTGTAGAGGCTTGAGTCAAGCAGGCGTCAGTGATACTGACTGCTCCGTCTTGGCCGCAAAGTATATAGTTCGCTGATCTAGTGGGGATGTCATCATCTCCTCCGTGAAAGTTACCTTGTTGCAGGGATCTGCTGACCAAGGTCTCTTTGTTCATCAATGTCTAGATTCTCTGAGGCTGACTGTGTGGAGATTGAACGCTTAGTCCTAGCCAAGAGAGGGTTTTCTGAGAGCGTTATTTTTACTCTCATTCAAGCTCGTAAGCTGGTTGCTCGTCGCATCTATCATAAGGTGTGGAGGACCTACTTATTCTGTTCTCCAGGATGAACTGGAGAAGGGCTTTTCTGCAAGTGACCTGAAGGGACAGTTTTCGACACTGTCTGTGGTACTGCACAAGAGGTTTGCAGAGCTTCCAGATGTGCAGCCATTTGTAAAGGCTCTGCTGGGATCAGACCTGTGTTAAATCCTTGGAGTTTAAATCTTGTCTTTAAGGTTTTACAACGGGCTCCGTGGAGGCTATGCATGAAGTAGACATTAAATTGTTGTCTTGGAAGGTTCCTTTCTTTCATGTAATTGGCAGTCCATGAGCTAGTAACGTATGGGATATCCAATTATACCAGGAGGGGCAAAAATTCCCAAACCTCAAAATGCCTATAAATACACCTCTCACCACACCCACAATTCAGTTTTTACAAACTTTGCCTCCTATGGAGGTGGTGAAGTAAGTTTGTGCTTAAATTTTTATGATTTCTTCTATGATAAGCGCTTCTAAGCATTCTGAAGCCCAATTCCTCTCAGAGTAAAGTGTTTATCAGAGGGATCTGAAGAGAGTATCACCTATTGATTTTATGGTTTCCCTTGCGGGGAATCTTTTCAAGGGTTCTCTGTTATCGGTTGTAGGGATTCATCTCCTATCTCCCTTTTCAGATTGACGATATACTCTTATATACCATTACCTCTGCTGATAGTTTTCGGTACTGGTTTGGCTTTCTGCTATATGTGGATGGGTGTCTTTCGGTAAGTATGTATCATTATTTAAGACACTCTCAGCTATGGTTTGGCGCTTTATGTATTAATATAAAGTTTTAAATATATGTATTTTACTTACTGTATATTTGCCATGATTCAGGTCTATGTATGTTTCCCTTTGCAGTCTGGCAGTTTCGTTATATATGAATCATGTTTTAGGAAGTTTGTGTTACCTGGGGTATAGTCTTTTCCATCTAAAGGGGGGGAGAGTCCACGGCTTCATTCATTACTATTGGGAATTAAGTACCTAGCCACCAGGAGGAGGCAAAGACACCCCAGCCAAAAGGCTTAAATACCTCTCCCACTCTCCTCATCCCCCAGTCATTATTTGCCTTTCATCACAGGAGGTGGCAAAGAGGTGCTGAAGATTCAAAGGTCTCTTATGGAGGGTATTACTCTTCGCAATGGGACAGGAGTTTTAAGTAACCCTATAAGGCTTTTCAGTGAGGGCTTGGGTGAAAGTTAGAGTCCGGAGATGCAGGGAGAGTCTTTTTTGCGAAACCATCCCGACTCATATTAACAGCTCCTACAGCAATCGTCGTTGACGAGTCTCGCAGACTGCTCTCAAGTCCATGTCAGGAGCGCTGCTATGACCTGTCACACTTGAAGGGCCGTGTTCCTGTTCCACGGAATGGATTCTGGTAAGATCATTTTATTCACAATGTTAACATAGTGTGGCGCCTTTTATCTTTACAGAATCACGGTTTAATATTCTTGGTAGGGGGATTATACAATATTGTTTGTGTCATTGATGCGTTGTGCGGGATGAGGCTCTGGCAATGTGTGGAACTATCCGGTTCTCTTCTGGGAGTTTTTGCACAGTCCTTTTTTGGCACGTTTTCTCCTTTAGGCAGGAGCGGTCCTGCGAGGCACCCGTGTGACCGGGTGGGGCTCCTCATTTTGGGTCTGATCTGCGACGGAGGAGACAAACAGTTTCTATAGTCCGGTTCATAGGAGGTGGTAAGTGCCCCGGCCACTGGCGGTTATAAAGGTGCCTGTTCTCTTTTATTCTAATAAAAGCGCAAGCTATGGAGGATTCTGACGCATTAGAGGGTACTCCCTCTTTGACAAAGTCTCATACCTGTGTTTATTGTGAGGTTCCGGTAGACCAGCCTGCCCAATTATGTTCCACAGGCCTTGAGAGGGTCGAGACATCTAAGACTAAAAGAATGTCTAGTACCACTGAGCTCTCCACCTCTGAGGGTTCTCCGTCCCGTGAGGTGTGTTCCCGAGTTGAGTCCCCTATTGCACATGCAGTGCCCCGGGGTCCGACTGTTGCTCCTTTGGGAGAGATATGTTGGTCACCAGATTTTGCAGATCAACTGCAGACGGCGGTTTCTAAAGTAATCCACGCCTTACCACGTTCTGCTAAGCGCAAGCGTAGGGCCTTTCAAAGCATCGGAGGGGACTCCTTCTGGTTCGGAATCCGTGTCATCTAAAGCTCCGGCAGATGAGCCTGGCTATAGGTTTAAGATGGAGAATTTACGCTTTTTGCTAAAGCAAGTGCTTGCTACTCTAGAGGTTCCGGAGCCGAAGCATCTGGAGGAACCCTCTATTCCTAAGCTAGATAAGGTTTATGAGGACAGGGTGGTACACCAGCCTTCTCGGTTCCTGTAAAGATGGTTAACATTATCAAGAACGAATGCGCTTGATTAGGTTCTTTCTTTTCCCCTTCCTCATCCTTTAAGAAACTTTTCCCCGTTCCGGAGGCTCAGTTGGAGCTGTGAGGGACCATTCCTAGGGTGGATGGGGCTATCTCCATGCTCGCTTAGCGAACGACTATTCCCCTAGAGGATAGTTTGTTGTTCAAAGAGCCCATGGATAAAAAGTTGGAGAACATGCTGAGAAAGATGTTTCAACACACAGGGTTTGTTTTTCAGCCGGCAGCAGCCATAGCCGCGGTTGCTGGAGCTGCATCATATTGGTGTGATTCCCTGAGTGAAATGATTGTGTGAACCCTCTTTTGAAGAGGTGCAGGTAAAGATTAAGGCTTTGAAAGTAGCCAATTCTTTCATTTGTGACGCCAATATGCAGATTATTCGTCTGAATGCTAAGGTGTCAGGGTTTTCGGTTTAGTGCACAGGGCCTTGTGGCTAAACATGGTCGGCGGACAGGACTTCTAAATTGAGGTTGCTGTCCCTGCCCTTTCAATGAAAGATTCTGTTCAGTCCAGCGCTGCGAAAGCGGACAAGTCCAAGGGAACTTGGAAGCCTGCTCAGTCTTGGAACAAGTCCAAACAGAACAAGAAGCCCGCAGAGACCAAGTCGGCATAAAGGGGCGGCCCCCGACAGGTCTACGGACGGAGTAGGGGGTAGGTTATCTCTATTCTCTGAAGCCTGGTTGCAGGATGTTCAGGACCCCTGGGTTCTGGAGGTTGTCTCCCAGGGTTACAGGATAGGATTCAAGTCCTTCCTTTCCAGGGGCAGATTCCTTGTGTCAAACCTGTTATTGAGGCCGGAAAAGAAAGAGGCCTTTCTAGGATGTGTGAGGGATCTTTCCTCTCTAGGTGTTATCGTACTACCCCTTGCAGAAAGGGGTCTAGGGTATTATTCAAATCTGTTCGTAGTTCCAAAAAAGGAGGGCACGGTCTGCCCGATTTTGGATCTGAAGTGTTTTAAACAAGCTTTTGTCCATTCCATCGCCGTTCTTTAGTCAGGCAGTGGACCATTCAAGGTCTCTGCTCCTGTTACTTTAATCTCATGGTTGGAAGATAAACTCCGGAAAGAGCTCCCTGGTACCCAGCACCAGGGTGGAGTTTCGGGGCACGATCATAGACTCGGTGTCCATGAAGATTTTTCTCACGGATCAGAGATGCAGGAAGCTTGCATCCTCTTGTCTGGCCGTTCGATCCTCAGTGAGGCCCTCGGTGACCCAATGTATGGAGGTGATCGGGCTGATGGTTTCCAGCATAGACGTCATTCCATTTGCCAGGTTTCATCTCTGGCCTCTTCAGTTATGCATGTTGAGGCAGTGGAACGGCGATCATTCAGATCTCTCACAGCTGATATCCATGGATGTACGGACTCGGACTACCCTCTCTTGTTGGATCCGCCCGGAACAACTGTCCATGGGGAAATCCTTCTTGAGACCTTCCTGGGAGATTGTGACCACGGACGCAAGTCTGGCGGGATGGGGAGCTGTTTGGGGTGCCAGAATGGCACAGGGAAAATGGTCTCGGCTGGAATCCCTTTTACCGATACATATCCTGGAACTTCGAGCGATCTACAATGCTCTGAAGGCGAGGCCCCACCTGGGGGCGTTCAACTTTATAAGATTTCAGACGGACAACATTACCTCGGTGGCTTACATCAACCATCAGGGGGGTACGAGGAGCTCCCTCGCAATGAGGGAGGTGTCTCGAATACTGGAATGGGCAGAGGCCCACAACTGCTTGCTTTCGGTGATCCACATTCCGGGTGTGGACAACTTGGAAGCGGACTTTCTCAGCAGGCAAACATTCCATCCGGGGGGAATGGTCTCTTCACCCCGAGGTGTTTGTGGAGATTTGTCTCAGATGGGGGATAGATCTCATGGTGTCTAGACTCAATTGCAAACTTCCTGTTACGGGTTGAGGGACCCCCAGGCAGAGCTGATAGATGCATTAGCAGTGCCTTGGGGGTTCGATCTAGTGTACATTTTCCTCCCTTACCACTTCTACCTCGTATTGTGGCACGCATAAAGCAGGAGAGAGCGTTGATCATTCTGATTGCTCCTTCATGGCCGCGAAGGACGTGGTTTGCAGATCTGGTGGGGATGTCATCCTCTCCGCCGTGGAAGTTACCCTGTCGCAGGAATCTGCTGGAACAGGGTCCTTTCCAACATCAGAATCTCGATTCTCTGAGGCTGACTGCGTGGAGATTGAACGCTTAGTCCTAGCCAAGAGAGGTTTTTCTGAAAGTGTGATTGACACTCTAGTTCAGGCAAGGAAGCCAGTCAATCGGCGCATCTACCATAAGGTGTGAAACATGGATACCCTTGGCACAAGGTGAGGGTGTCCAGAATTTTGTCCTTTCTTCAAGAAGGTTTAGAGAAGGGACTTGCCACTAGTTCCTTAAAGGGACAGATTTTGGTATCTGTTTTGTTACACAAGAGACTTGCTGAGCTCCCTGACATTCAATCCTTTGTTCAGGCATGGGCCTCTATTTAACAAAGTCTGTCGGACCTGATCTCTGTATTCAGCATTGCACCAGCAGCTCACAAGAGCTACTGGTGCAACGCCGCCCCCTGCAGACTCGTGGCCAATCGGTCACCAGCAGGGGGGTGTCAATCAACCCGATCGTACTCGATCGGGTTGAATTGTGGCGAAGTCTGTCCACCTGCTCAGAGCAGGCAGACAGGTTATGAAGCAGCGGTCTTTGTGACCGCTGCTTCATAACTGCTGTTTCTGGCGAGCCTGCAGGCTTGCCAGAAACACGGGCATCAAGCTCCATTCAGAGCTTGATAGATAGGCCCCTTTGTCTCGATTCAGGCCTTTCTTTAAGCAGTCTGCTCCCCCATGGAGCTTAAACTTGGTCCGTAGGGTTTTGCAAGGGGTTCCGTTTGAGCCTATGCATTCCCTTGACATTAAGGTTCTGTCCTGGAAGGTTCTTTTCCTGTTGGCCATTGCATCAGCTTGCAGAGTATCTGAACTGGCGGCCTTGCAACATGGGCCACCTTATCTGGTTTTTCATTCGGATAAGGCTGTTCTTCGCACCGTCTTGGGATTTACAAATTTTATGTTTTTGCTTCTGCAGAAGAGGCTTTTGGGAGAAAGGTTCTACAGGCTGTGGTTCCCTCAGATTAGGGTCCGCCTTTTACCCTCCCGGTTTCATTTAGTGTCCTCTAGAGCTTGGGTATTTGTTCCCAATACTAATGAATGAAGTTGTGGACTCTCCTCCCCTTTAGATAGAAAAACATAATTTATGTAAGAACTTACCTGATAAATTCATTTCTTTCATATTAGCAAGAGTCCATGAGCTAGTGACGTATGGGATATACATTCCTACCAGGAGGGGCAAAGTTTCCCAAACCTCAAAATGCCTATAAATACACCCCTCACCACACCCACAAATCAGTTTAACGAATAGCCAAGAAGTGGGGTGATAAGAAAAAAGTGCGAAAGCATAAAAAATAAGGAATTGGAATAATTGTGCTTTATACAAAAAAATCATAACCACCATAAAAAGGGTGGGCCTCATGGACTCTTGCTAATATGAAAGAAATGAATTTATCAGGTAAGTTCTTACATAAATTATGTTTTCTTTCATGTAATTAGCAAGAGTCCATGAGCTAGTGACGTATGGGATAATGAATACCCAAGATGTGGAACTTCCATGCAAGAGTCACTAGAGAGGGAGGGATAAAAATAAAGACAGCCAATTCCGCTGATAAACCATCCACACCCCAAATAAAGTTTCAATCTTATAATGAAAAAAAACTGAAATATAAGCAGAAGAATCAAACTGAAACAGCTGCCTGAAGTACTTTTCTACCAAAAACTGCTTCAGAAGAAGAAAACACATCAAAATGGTAAAATTTAGTAAAAGTATGCAACGAAGACCAAGTTGCTGCTTTGCAAATCTGATCAACCGAAGCTTTATTCCTAAACGCCCAGGAAGTAGAAACTGACCTAGTAGAATGAGCTGTAATCCTTTGAGGCGGAGTTTTACCCGACTCAACATAAGCATGATGAATCAAAGACTTTAACCAAGATGCCAAAGAAATGGCAGAAGCCTTCTGGCCTTTCCTGGAACCGGAAAAGATAACAAATAGACTAGAAGTCTTTTGGAAATCTTTAGTAGCTTCAACATAATATTTCAAAGCTCTAACTACATCCAAAGAATGCAACGATCTTTCCTTAGAATTCTTAGGATTAGGACACAATGAAGGAACCACAATTTCTCTACTAATGTTGTTAGAATTCACAACCTTAGGTAAAAATTTAAATGAAGTTCGCAACACCGCCTTATCCTGATGAAAAATCAGAAAAGGAGACTCACAAGAAAGAGCAGATAATTCAGAAACTCTTCTAGTAGAAGAGATGGCCAATAGAAACAAAACTTTCCAAGAAAGTAATTTAATATCCAGCGAATGCATAGGTTCAAACGGAGGAGCTTGAAGAGCCCCCAAAACCAAATTCAAACTCCAAGGAAGAGAAATTGACTTAATGACAGGTTTTATACGAACCAAAGTCTGAACAAAACAATGAATATCAGGAAGATTAGCAATCTTTCTGTGAAACAACACAGAAAGAGCAAACATTTGTCCTTTCAAGGAACTTGCAGACAAACCTTTATCCAGACCATCCTGGAGAAACTGTAAAATTCTAGGAATTCTAAAAGAATGCCAAGAAAAATGATGAGAAGAACACCAAGAAATGTAAGTCTTCCAGACTCGATAATATTTCTTCCTAGACACAGATTTACGAGCCTGTAACATAGTATTAATTACAGAGTCAGAGAAACCTCTATGACTGAGAATCAAGCGTTCAATCTCCATACCTTCAAATTTAATGATTTGAGATCCTGATGGAAAAAAGGACCTTGCGATAGAAGGTCTGGTCTTAACGGAAGAGTCCACGGTTGGCAAGTAGCCATCCGAACAAGATCCGCATACCAAAACCTGTGAGGCCATGCTGGAGCCACCAGCAGAACAAATGAACGCTCCTTTAGAATCTTGGAAATCACTCTTGGAAGAAGAACTAGAGGCGGAAAGATATAGGCAGGATGATACTTCCAAGGAAGTGACAATGCATCCACTGCTTCTTCCTGAGGATCCCTGGATCTGGACAGATACCTGGGAAGCTTCTTGTTTAGATGAGAAGCCATCAGATCTATTTCTGGAAGTCCCCAGATTTGAACAATCTGAAGAAACACCTCTGGGTGAAGAGACCATTCGCCCCGGATGTAAAGTCTGGCGACTGAGATAATCCGCTTCCCAATTGTCTATACCTGGGATGTGAACCGCAGAAATTAGACAGGAGCTGGATTCCGCCCATGCAAGTATTCGAGATACTTCTTTCATAGCCAGAGGACTGTGAGTCCCTCCTTGATGATTGACATATGCCACGGTTGTGACATTGTCCGTTTGAAAACAAATGAACGACTCTCTCTTTAGAAGCGGCCACGACTGAAGAGCTCTGAAAATCGCACGGAGTTCCAAAATGTTGATTGGTAATCTCGCCTCCTGAGATTCCCAAACCCCCTGCGCTGTCAGAGACCCCCATACAGCTCCCCAACCTGTCAGACTTGCATCTGTGGAGATCACAGTCCAGGTCGGAAGAACAAAAGAAGCCCCCTGAACTAAACGATGGTGGCCTGTCCACCACGTCAGAGAGTGTCGTACAATCGGTTTTAAAGATATTAATTGTGATATCTTTGTATAATCCCTGCACCACTGGTTCAGCATACAAAGCTGAAGAGGTCGCATGTGAAAACGAGCAAAGGGGATCGCGTCCGATGCAGCAGTCATAAGACCTAGAATTTCCATGCATAAGGCTACCAAAGGGAATGATTGAGACTGAAGGTTTCGACAAGCTGAAACCAATTTCAGACGTCTCTTGTCCGTCAAAGACAGAGTCATGGACACTGAATCTATCTGGAAACCTAAAAAGGTTACCCTTGTCTGAGGAATCAATGAACTTTTTGGTAAATTGATCCTCCAACCATGTTCTTGAAGAAACGATACAAGTCGATTCGTATGAGATTCTGCTAAATGTGAAGACTGAGCAAGTACCAAGATATCGTCCAAATAAGGAAATACCACAATACCCTGTTCTCTGATTACAGATAGCAGGGCAACGAGAACATTTGTAAAAATCCTTGGAGCTGTTGCTAGACCAAACGGCAGAGCCACAAACTGGTAATGCTTGTCTAGAAAAGAGAATCTCAGAAACTGATAATGATCTGGATGAATCGGAATGTGCAGATATGCATCCTGTAAATCTATTGTGGACATATAATGCCCTTGCTGAACAAAATGCAGAATAGTCCTTATAGTTACCATTTTGAATGTTGGAATTCTTACATAACAATTCAATATTTTTAAATCCAGAACTGCTCTGAAGGAATTCTCCTTCTTTGGTACAATGAATAGATTTGAGTAAAACCCCAGACCCTGTTCCAGAACTGGAACCGGCACAATTACTCCAGCCAACTCTAGATCTGAAACACATTTCAGAAACGCTTGAGCCTTCACTGGATTTATTGGAACGCGAGAAAGAAAAAATCTTCTTGCAGGAGGCCTTATCTTGAAACCTATTCTGTACCCTTGTGAAACAATGTTCTGAATCCAAAGACTGTGAATAGAATTGATCCAATTTTCTTTGAAAAAACGTAATCTGCCCCCTACCAGCTGGGCTGGAATGAGAGCCGCACCTTCATGCGGACTTTGGAGCTGGCTTTGGCTTTCTAAAAGGCTTGGATTTATTCCAGACTGGAGATGGTTTCCAAACAGAAACCGTTCCTGTAGAGGAAGGATCAGGCTTTTGTTCCTTATTCCATATTTACCTTTAGATTTTTTATCCTGTGGTAAAAAAGTTCCTTTCCCCCCAGTAACAGTTGAAATAATAGAATCCAACTGTGAACCAAACAATTTATTACCTTGGAAAGAAAGGGAAAGTAAAGTAGACTTAGAAGACATATCAGCATTCCAAGTTTTAAGCCATACAGCTCTTCTAGCTAAAATAGCTAAAGACATATACCTGATATCAACCCTAATGATATCAAAGATGGCATCACAAATAAAGTTATTAGCATGTTGAAGAAGATTAACAATGCTATGAGAATTATGATCTGTTACTTGTTGCGCTAAAGCCTCCAACCAGAAAGTTGAAGCTGCAGCAACATCCGCCAAAGATATAGCAGGCCTAAGAAGATTACCTGAGCATAAATAAGCTTTCCTTAGAAAGGATTCAATTTTCCTATCTAAAGGATCCTTAAAAGAAGTACTATCTGCCGTAGGAATAGTAGTACGTTTAGCAAGAGTAGAGATAGCCCCATCAACTTTAGGGATTTTGTCCCAAAACTCTAATCTGTCAGATGGCACAGGATACAATTTCTTAAACCTTTTAGAAGGAGTAAAAGAATTACCCAGATTATTCCATTCCCTGGAAATTACTTCAGAAATAGCATCAGGGACGGGAAAAACTTCCGGAATAACTACAGGAGGTTTAAAAATATTTAAACGTTTAGATTTAGTATCAAGAGGACTAGATTCCTCTATTTCTAATGCAATTAAGACTTCTTTAAGTAAAGAATGAATAAATTCCATTTTAAATAAATATGAAGATTTATCTGCGTCAATTTCTGAAACAGAATCATCTGAACCAGAGAAATCATCATCAGAATGATGATGTTCATTTAAAAATTCATCTGATAAATGAGAAGTTTTAAAAGACTTTTTACGTTTACTGGAAGGAGGAATAACAGACATAGCCTTCCTAATAGATTTAGAAACAAAATCTCTTATGTTAACAGGAACACCCTGAGTATTAGATGTCGATGGAACAGCAACAGGTAATGGAACATTACTAAAGGAAATATTAACTGCATTAGCAAGTTTATCATGACATTCATCACAAACAGCCGGAGGAACAGTTACCACAAGTTTACAACAAATGCACTTAAATTTGGTAGATCCAGCATCAGGCAGCGAATTTCCAGAAGTAGCTTCTGATCCAGGGTCAATCTGAAACATCTTGCAATATGTAATAGAAAAAACAACATATAAAGCAAAATTTATCAAATTCCTTAAATGACAGTTTAAGGAATGGGAAAAAATGCCAATGAACAAGCTTCTAGCAACCAGAAGCAAATAAATAATGAGACTTAAATAATGTGGAGACAAAAATGACGCCCATATTTTTTAGCGTCAAAAAAGACGCTCACATTATTTGGCACCTAAATGCTTTGGCGCCAAAAATGACGCCACATCTGGCGACGCCGACATCTTTGGTGCAAAAAACGTCAAAAAAATGACGCACATACAAACAACTTCCGGTGACAAGTATGACGCCGGAAATGACTATGAAATTTTTTTGCGCCAAAAAAGTCTGCGCCAAGAATGACTCAACAAAATGAAGCATTTTCAGCCCCCGCAAGCCTAACATCCCACAGGAAAAAAGTCAAATTTTAAGGTAAGAAAAAAATTATTATTCAAATGCATTATCCCAAATAATGAAACTGACTGTCTGAAATAAGGAATATTGAACATCCTGAATCAAGGCAAATAAATGTTTAAACACATATATTTAGAACTTTATATAAAAGTGCCCAACCATAGCTTAGAGTGTCACAGAAAATAAGACTTACTTACCCCAGGACACTCATCTACATGTAGTAGAAAGCCAAACCAGTACTGAAACGAGAATCAGTAGAGGTAATGGTATATATAAGAGTATATTGTCGATCTGAAAAGGGAGGTAAGAGATGAATCTCTACGACCGATAACAGAGAACCTATGAAATAGATCCCGTAGAAGGAGACCATTGAATTCAAATAGGCAATACTCTCTTCACATCCCTCTGACATTCACTGCACTCTGAGAGGAAAACCGGGCTCCAGCCTGCTGCGAAGCGCATATCAACGTAGAATCTAGCACAAACTTACTTCACCACCTCCATGGGAGGCAAAGTTTGTAAAACTGATTTGTGGGTGTGGTGAGGGGTGTATTTATAGGCATTTTGAGGTTTGGGAAACTTTGCCCCTCCTGGTAGGAATGTATATCCCATACGTCACTAGCTCATGGACTCTTGCTAATTACATGAAAGAAACATAAATTATGCTTACCTGATAATTTCATTTCTATTGTGGAGAGGAGAGTCCATGGCTCCCGCCCGTATCTCCGGTGGGCAGGCCTAAATTTAATTTCTCTTCTGGCACCATTTATACCCTGATGTTTCTCCTACTGTTCCTTGTTCCCTCGGCAGAATGACTGGGGGATGAGGGGAGTGGGAGAGGTATTTAAGCCTTTGGCTGGGGTGTCTTTGCTTCCTCCTGGTGGCCAGGTTCTTAATTCCCAATAGTAATGAATGAAGCTGTGGACTCTCCTCCCCACGATGGAAATGAAATTATCAGGTAAGCATAATTTATGTTTTTTCCAATTTTACTTAATTTTTCTTTTAAAAAAACTTGCCGGCAAATTAGGCTTGCGAGGGCCTGAACACAGTTCTACCAAAGCTAAGTGTATCTGTTGTAAGCTAGTGGAGATTATATCTCCAGTTGTAGTATGTAACAATTGTCATGATAAGCTTTTGCATGCAGAAAAGGTTTCTATTAGTGCTAGTACAGTATCTGTTGTTACTTCAACAACTAAAGTACATGATATCCCTGTTGATATTAAAAATTATATTGCTGATGCAATACAGATGGCGATGGCTATACCGCCTTCAAATAAACCTAAAAGGTCTTTTAAAACTTCTCATAATACTGATGAAATTTGTAATGACCGACAACATACGGATATATCCACCTCTGATGAGGATCTCTCTGATTCGGAAAATCCTACTTCAGACATTGACACTTATCTTTTTAAGATTGAGTATATTCGTTCTTTGTTAAAAAAAAAAAGTGTTGATAACTTTGGATATTGAGGAGTCTGGACCTCTTGATAATAAATCCAGTAAATGTTTAAATTCTGTCTATAAACCTCCTGTGATTACTGCTGAGGTTTTTCCTGTTCCTGGTGCTATTTCTGATGTGATGGTCTAAGCCTGGTACTACTTTTGTTCCTTCTTCAAGGTTTAAAAAGTTGTATCCTTTGCCAGTAGCTAAGTTAGAGTTTTGGGAAAAAGTCCCTAAGGTTGATGGGGCTATTTCTACTCTTGCTGAGCATACTACTATTCCTATGGAAGATAGTACCTCTTTTAAGGATCCTTTACATAGGAAAATAGAATCTTATCTAAGGAAAGCTTATTTACATTTTGGCTATATTCTCAGACCTGCCATTTCTATGGCTGATGTTGCGGCTGCATCAACTTTTTGGTTGGATAGCTTAGCACATCGGGAAAAAATTCTGATTTGCATAGCATTGTTTGTTTGCTTCAACATGCTAATCATTTTATCTGTAATCCTATTTTTGATATCATCAAGATTGATTTTAAATCTATGTCTTTGGCTATTTTAGCTGGAAGAGCTTTATGGCTCAAATCATGGAATGCTGACATGGTATCTAAATCTAGGTTACTATCTTTATCATTCCAGGGTAATAATTTGATTGGTTCCCAGTTGGATTCTATTATTTCCACTGTTATTGGGGGGGGAGTTTTTTTGCCCCAAAAAAAGTCTAAGGGTAAATCTAAAGCTTCTAATTGGTTTTGTTCCTTTCGTCAGAATAGAGAACAGAAAACCACTCCTTCCCCTAAGGACTCTGGCTCTAATTGGAAGCCATCTTCGAGTTGGAATAAATCCAAGCCTTATAAGAAACCAAAGCCAGCCCCCAAGACTGCATGAAGGTGCGGCCCTCAATCCAGTTCTGCTGGTGGGGGGGGGGGGGGGCAGATTGAAATTATTTCAAGACGTTTGGGCAGGTTCCGTTCAGAATCATTGGATTCAGAATATTGTCTCACAGGGGTATTGAATAGGTTTCAGAATAAGACCTGCTGTGAGATTTTTTTCTCTCTCTCACATTCCAACAAATCCTGTGAAAGCTCAGGCCTTTCTGAAATGTGTTTCAGATCTAGAGCTTTCAGGGGTAATTTACCAGTTCCACTTCTGGAACAGGGTCTGGGTTTTTATTCAAATCTATTCATTGTCCCGAAGAAGGAAAATTCTTTCAGACCAGTTCTGGATCTGAAGTTTTTGAATCAATTTGTAAGGGTCCCAACTTTAAAGATGGTGACTATAAGGACTATTTTGCCTTTTGTTCAGCAAGGTCATTACATGACCTCAATAGACTGGATGCGTATCTTCACATTCTGATTCATCCAGACCACTATCGGTTTCCGAGATTCTCTTTTCTAGACAAGCATTACCAGTTTGTTGCTCTTCCATTTGGCCTAGCAACAGCTACAAGAATCTTTTTGAAAGTTCTCAGTGCGCTTTTATCTGTAATCAGAGAGCAGGTTTTTGCGGTATTTCCTTATTTGGACGATATCTTGGTACTGGCTCAATCTTTTCATTTAGCAGAATCTCACATGAATCAACTTGTGTTGTTTCTTCAAAAACATGGTTGGAGGATCAATTTACCAAAGAGTTTCTCGATTCCTCAGACAAGGGTCACCTTTTTAGGTGTTCAGATAGATTCAGTGTCTATGACTCTGTCTTTAACAGACCAAGAGACAAATTAAATTGGTTTCTGCCTGTCAAAATCTTCAGTCTCGATCATTTCCTTCAGTGGCTATGTGCATGGAAGTTTTAGGTCTCATGACTGCAGCATCGGACGCAATCCCCTTTGCTCGTTTTCATATGAGACCTCTGCAGCTTTGCATGCTGAATCATTGGTGCAGGCATTATACTTGGATATCACAATTGATATACTTAAATCCCAACATTCAACTCTCTCTGTCCTGGTGATTGGACCATCATCAGATTATTCAAGGGGCCTCTTTTGTTCGTCCTTCCTGGACTGTGATTTCAACAGATGCAAGTCTCACAGGTTGTGGAGCTGTCTGGGGGTCTCTGACAGCACAAGGAGTTCGGAATCCTCAAGAGGCGAGGTTATCAATCAATATTTTAGAACTGTGTGCTATTTTCAGGGCTCTTCAGGCTTGGCCTTTATTAAAGAGAGAATCATTCATTTGTTTTCAGACAGACAATATCACAACTGTGCCATATGTCAATCATCAGGGTGAGACTCGCAGTCCCTTAGCGATGAAAGAAGTATCTCAGATATTTTCTTGGGCGGAATCCAACTCCTGTCTAATTTCTGCGATACATATCCCAGGTGTAGACAATTGGGAAGCGGATTATCTCAGTCCTCAGTCTTTAAATCCAGGGGATTGGTCTCTCCATCCAGATGTATTTTGTCAGAATGTACAGATGTGGGGTCTTCCCGAAATAGATCCGATGGCTTCCCATCTAAACAAGAAGCTTCCCAGGTACTTTTCCAGGTCTAGAGATCCCCAGGCGGAGATGGTGGATGCGTTAGCAGTTCCTTGGTTTTACCAACCTGCTTACATTTTCCCGCCCCTAGTTCTTCTTCCATGGGTGATCTCCAAGATCATAATGAAATAATCATATGTGTTTCTGATAGCGCCAGCATGGCCTCAAAGGTTTTGGTATGCAGATCTTGTCAAGATGTCCAGTTGCCAACCTTGGCCACTTCCTTTAAGGCCAGACCTTCTGTCTCAAGGGCCGTTTTTTTTCCATCAGGATCTCAAATCGCTAAATTTGAAGGTATGGAAATTGAACGCTTAGTATTATTTAGAGTTGTCTGGCCAGACCAGTAAGTTGCAACTTGCTGCTATTTTACTCTACATTTTCATTTTGTTTTTATTGTTATCTATGTTTGTTATCCATTTTATCATATTCCATTGATGTGTTCCGGTTTATAAATCTCTCTTGCCACTGTCTTACGAGTATGAAATAAGTCAATTTCTAGCTAAATTGAGCTGGGCATATATATGTATATATATATATATATATATATATATATATACACACACACACCTTGGTTTGTTTTGGTATATCTTATGCATTTTTTGTTTTTTAATGTTTTTTTGTACACATCCATAAACATTTTACATTGTATCTTTGTAATTCACTTTATCTAGCGCTGTTACTGTTTGCAATTCAAACCTAGATTTTAGTGCCTTGCTGTTGCACAAGAAAATAGCTGAGCACCCACCTTCTTTATATGGATGTAAACGAAATGGGCGTGTCTAATATGCAATTCAAATATACTTCCATTTCAAATGAATATATTAATTTGCATATGAATTGTAAGTTTTATGTTCCTTTAAATCTGTGTAACATTTGAGCTGTGCAAAAAGAGAACATAATCATCCTTAATTCCTTATCCCAGCACATCGGAATGTGCACAAAGCAAATTACCGTCATACTAGTAACAATATGAAACCGCTATCCTATAATTACAGGCAAATGTTGTTCCCCTGACAGTGCAGAGTACTCCACAAATGGTTTACAGGTACATTATGATGAGAAACAAAATGTAATAAAGTGTGAATGTGTATATAGTTTAGCTTTAATAGAATAGGAAAATACATTTAAATGTTGTTTACAAATGGTTAGTGGAAAGTAGCACACGGGACAGCAGCTGTGTTAAAGGGGCAGTCTACATCAGATTGTTTTATTGTTAATAAAATAGATAATCCCTTTATTACCCATTCCCAAATTTTGCATAACCAACACAGCTATATTAATACACTTTTTACCTCTGTAATTACCCTGTATCTAAGCCTCTGCAGACTGCCCCTTATCTCAGTTATATTAATACACTTTTTACCTCTGTAATTACCCTGTATCTAAGCCTCTGCAGACTGCCCCTTATCTCAGTTCTTTGACAGACATGAATTTTAGCCAGTCAGTACCGACTTATAACTCCACAGGAGTTAGCAGAGTGTCACCTATATGATACACACATGAACTACGTGTCTAACTGAAAACTGTCAAAATGCACTGAGATAAGAGGCGGCCTTCAACTGCTTACAAATTAGTTTATGAGCCTACCTAGGTTTAGCTTTCAACATAGAATACCAAGAGAACAAAGCAAATTTGATGAAGGTAAATCTTATCTGAATCATGATAGTTTAATTTTTACTTAAAGGGACAGTCTACACCAGAATTGTTATTGTTTAAAAAGATAGAGAATGCCTTTATTACCCATTCCCCAGTTTTGCATACCCAACACGGTTATATTAATATACTTTTTACCTCAGTCACTGCCCCCTTATTTCAGTTCTTTTGACAGACTTGCATTTTATCCAACAAGTGCTGACTCCTAGTTAACTCCACAGACTTGAGCACAATGTTATCTATCTGGCACACATGAACTAATGCCCTCTAGTTGTGAAAAACTTTTAGCATATGAGCTTACCTAGGTTTAGCTTTCAACTAAGAATACAGCAAAATTGATGATACAAGTAAATTGGAATTTTTTTTTAAATTACATTCCCTATATGAATCATGAAAGTTTATTTTTGACTTGACTGTCCCTTTAGACATTGTTGAGCTTTAGAAGGGGGGGTTATATAATAGAAATAAAAGCTTTTGCTTTTTTTTTTTATTTGCCCCCCCGCCCAAAAAACATAATTTATGCTTACCTGATAAATTTATTTCTCTTGTAGTGTGTTCAGTCCACGGGTCATCCATTACTTATGGGATATATTCTCCTTCCCAACAGGAAGTTGCAAGAGGATCACCCAAGTAGAGCTGCTATATAGCTCCTCCCCTCACATGTCATATCCAGTCATTCGACCAAAACAAGACGAGAAAGGAGAAACTATAGGGTGCAGTGGTGACTGGAGTTTTAATTTAAATTTAGAACTGCCTCAAAAAGACAGGGCGGGCCGTGGACTGAACACACTACAAGAGAAATACATTTATCAGGTAAACATAAATTATGTTTTCTCTTGTTAAGTGTGTTCAGTCCACGGGTCATCCATTACTTATGGGATACCAATACCAAAGCTAAAGTACACGGATGATGGGAGGGACAAGGAAGGAACATTAAACATAAGGAACCACTGCCTGTAGAACCTTTCTCCCAAAAACAGCCTCCGAAGAAGCAAAAGTGTCAAATTTGTAAAATTTTGAAAAGGTATGAAGTAAAGACCAAGTTGCAGCCTTGCAAATCTGTTCAACAGAGGCCTCATTCTTAAAGGCCCAGGTGGAAGCCACAGCTCTAGTGGAATGAGCTGTAATTCTTTCAGGGGGCTGCTGTCCAGCAGTCTCATAGGCTAAACGAATTATGCTACGAAGCCAAAAAGAGAGAGGTGGCCGAAGCCTTTTGACCTCTCCTCTGTCCAGAATAAACGACAAACAGAGAAGAAGTTTGCCGAAAATCTTTAGTTGCCTGTAAGTAGAACTTCAGGGAACGGACTACATCCAGATTATGCAAAAGACGTTCCTTCTTTGAAGAAGGATTAGGGCATAATGATGGAACAACAATCTCTTGATTGATATTCCTGTTAGAAACTACCTTAGGTAAAAACCCAGGTTTAGTACGCAGAACTACCTTGTCTGAATGAAAAATCAGATAAGGAGAATCACAATGTAAGGCAGATAACTCAGAGACTCTTCGAGCCGAGGAAATAGCCATCAAAAACAGAACTTTCCAAGATAACAATTTAATATCAATGGAATGAAGGGGTTCAAACGGAACACCTTGAAGAACTTTAAGAGCTAAGTTTAAGCTCCACGGCGGAGCAACAGTCTTAAACACAGGCTTAATCCTAGCTAAAGCCTGACAAAAAGCCTGAATGTCTGGAACTTCTGCCAGGCGTTTGTGTAAAAGAATAGACAGAGCAGAAATCTGTCCCTTTAACGAACTAGCAGATAAACCCTTTTCTAAACCCTCTTGTAGAAAAGACAATATCCTAGGAATCCTGACCTTACTCCATGAGTAACTCTTGGATTCACACCAATATAAATATTTACGCCATATCTTATGGTAAATTTTTCTGGTAACTGGTTTCCGAGCCTGTATTAATGTATCAATAACCGACTCCGAGAAACCACGCTTTGATAGAATCAAGCGTTCAATCTCCATGCAGTCAGCCTCAGAGAAATTAGGCTTGGATGGTTGAAAGGACCCTGAATTAGAAGGTCCTGCCTCAGAGGCAGAGACCATGGTGGACAGGACGACATGTCCACTAGGTCTGCATACCAGGTCCTGCGTGGCCACGCAGGCGCTATCAAAATCACCAATGCTCTCTCCTGTTTGATCCTGGCAATCAATCGAGGCAACGGAAATGGAGGAAACACATAAGCCATCTTGAAACCCCAAGGGGCTGCTAGAGCATCTATCAGCACCGCTCCCGGGTCCCTGGATCTGGATCCGTAACAAGGAAGCTTGGCGTTCTGGCGAGACGCCATGAGATCCAGTTCTGGTTTGCCCCAACGATGAATCAGTTGAGCAAAGACCTCCGGATGAAGTTCCCACTCCCCCGGATGAAAAGTCTGGCGACTTAGAAAGTCCGCCTCCAAGTTCTCCACGCCTGGGATGTGGATCGCTGACAGGTGGCAAGAGTGAGACTCTGCCCAGCAAATTATCTTGGAGACTTCTAACATCGCTAAGGAACTCCTTGTTCCCCCTTGATGGTTGATGTAAGCCACAGTCGTGATGTTGTCCGACTGAAATCTGATGAACCTCAGTGTTGCTAACTGAGGCCAAGCTAGAAGAGCATTGAATATTGCTCTTAATTCCAGAATATTTATTGGGAGGAGTTTCTCCTCCTGAGTCCACGATCCCTGAGCCTTCAGGGAGTTCCAGACTGCGCCCCAGCCTAGTAGGCTGGCATCTGTTGTTACAATCGTCCAATCTGGCCTGCGAAAAGTCATTCCTTTGGACAGATGAACCCGCGACAACCACCAGAGAAGAGAATCTCTGGCCTCCTGGTCCAGATTCAGTAGAGGGGACAGATCTGAATAATCCCCATTCCACTGACTTAGCATGCATAATTGCAGCGGTCTGAGATGCAGGCGCGCAAATGGCACTATGTCCATTGCCGCGACCATTAAGCCGATTACTTCCATGCACTGAGCTACTGATGGCCTTGGAATGGAATGAAGGACACGGCAAGCATTTAGAATCTTTGATAACTTGGACTCCGTCAGGTAAATCTTCATCTCTACAGAATCTATCAGAGTCCCTAGAAAAGGAACCCTTGTGAGTGGTAACAGAGAACTCTTTTCCACGTTCACTTTCCACCCATGCGACCTCAGAAATGCTAGAACTATCTCTGTATGAGACTTTGCATTTTGAAAACTCAACGCTTGTATCAGAATGTCGTCTAGGTACGGAGCCACCGCTATGCCTCGCGGTCTTAGTACCTCCAGAAGGGAGCCCAGAACCTTTGTAAAAATTCTCGGGGCCGTAGCTAACCCGAAGGGAAGAGCTACAAACTGGTAATGCCTGTCTAGAAAGGCAAACCTTAGGTACCGATAATGGTCTTTGTGAATCGGTATGTGAAGGTAGGCATCCTTTAAGTCCACTGTGGTCATATAATGACCCTCTTGGATCATGGGTAGGATGGATTCGAATAGTTTCCATTTTGAACGATGGAACCCTTAGGAACTTGTTTAAGATCTTTAGGTCCAAGATTGGTCTGAAGGTACCCTCTTTTTTGGTAACCACAAACAGATTTGAGTAAAACCCTTGCCCTTGTTCCGTTTGCGGAACTGGGTAGATCACTCCCATTACTAAGAGGTCTTTTACACATTGCAGAAATGCCTCTTTCTTTATTAGGTTTGTTGATAACCTTGACAGATGAAATCTCCCTTGTGGAGGAGAAGCTTTGAAGTCCAGAAGGTATCCCTGAGATATGATCTCCAATGTCCAGGGATCCTGGACATCTCTTGCCCAAGCCTGGGCGAAGAGAGAGAGTCTGCCCCCCACTAGATCCGTTTCCGGATAGGGGGCCCTTCCTTCATGCTGTCTTAAGGGCAGAAGTAGGCTTTCTGGTCTGCTTGCCCTTGTTCCAGGACTGGTTGCTTTTCCAACCCTGTCTGTAACGAGCAGCAGTTCCTTCCTATTTTGGAGCGGAGGAAGTGGATGCTGCTCCTGCCTTGAAATTACGAAAGGCACGAAAATTAGACTGTTTGGCCTTTGATTTGGCCCTATCCTGAGGAAGGGAGTGACCCTTACCTCCAGTAATGTCAGCAATAATTTCTTTCAAGCCGGGCCCGAATAAGGTTTGCCCTTTGAAAGGAATATTAAGCAATTTAGATTTAGAAGTCACATCTGCTGACCAGGATTTAAGCCATAGCGCTCTGCGCGCCTGGATGGCAAAACCGGAGTTCTTAGCCGTTAGTTTGGTTAAGTGCACAACGGCGTCCAAAACAAATGCATTAGCTAGCTTAAGTGCTTTAAGCTTGTTCATGATCTCATCCAATGGTGCTGTGCGAATAGCCTCTTCTAGAGACTCAAACCAGAAAGCCGCCGCAACAGTGACGGGCGCAAGGCATGCAAGGGGCTGTAATATAAAACCTTGCGCTAACACCTCCCCTAGCCTAACAAAAGGCCCCTCCCACTCATATTACAACAGTGGGAGACCAGCTATAACGGTTTCTATGCAGAAAAATACGTTAGCCATGTGGAAAAAATCATGCCCCAAGAGATTTATCACAAAAGCACCTCACAAAACGATTAACATGCCAGTAAACGTTTTAAAAAACAACATTTCAGATGTTGTGTAAAGTTATCACTAAGCCTGCTACCAGTCGCTTCTACTGCAGTTAAGGCTCATACATTATTTCAGTATTAACAGTATTTTTTCAGTCAAATTCTATTCCCTAGAAAATAACTCTACTGTGCATACATTTACAAGCCTGATACCAGTCACTACTACTGCATTTTAGGCTGTACTTACATCATATGGGTATCGGCAGTGTTTTCTTAGTCAATTCCATTCCTAGAAAATATTTTACTGCACATACCTCATTTGCAGGGGACCCCGCATGCTATTCTCTTTTCTGAAGTTACCCCACTCCTCAGAATGTGCGAGAACAGCCAGTGGATCTTAGTTACGTCTGCTAAGATCATAGAAAATGCAGGCAGATTCTTCTTCTAAATACTGCCTGAGAGAAAAAACAGCACACTCCGGTGCCATTTAAAATAAACTTTTGATTGAAGAATAATTAAGTAAAAAAAACTCCAACTCCTCTCACGACCTCCTTCTTTGTTGAGACTTGCAAGAGAATGACTGGATATGACATGTGAGGGGAGGAGCTATATAGCAGCTCTGCTTGGGTGATCCTCTTGCAACTTCCTGTTGGGAAGGAGAATATATCCCATAAGTAATGGATGACCCGTGGACTGAACACACTTAACAAGAGAAAGGATAATATCCCTTCAATCAATAAATTCTGTTGGAAAAAAAGACACGATTCAGAGATGTGGTTTAATCCCCATTTTGCTGTATCTAGTATTTATTGCCCACACTAAAGATGAGGGGAAAAAGTTGGCTTACACCTTTTTGCCTTTGTGTAATTTGCACAGAAAACAAAATTTCAATACTAAAACTTTACTTGTCTTCACAATTAGAAGTTATGAAAAATAATAAATTAGCAACTCACATTTAAAAGGAATAAAATGTACATTTTTAGAGGGTCACTTGTTTTGCACATAGGAAATAAATACGTAAAGTAATATGTATATTGCATATGCTGTCACAGATAGAATATTTTGCATTTTTTAAAATACAGGAAGTATTATGTCATGTGAGTGATGCAAATAAAACATTCACATTTAGGTAGTGCATATGGTTCATACAAGCACCGATTTGGCCATTGTCAGACATCTGATTAATTTTGACAAGTTTTCGCCTGCTAAGAGGCATTGCCCACACAGTTCTATCATTTTATTAAAAATATTCCCCTAATAAACAAAACATGAAAAAGTCATTTTAATTAACTCTGGCACCAGCACTTAGGTTTGAAAAAGCATTAATCGGATGTCGAAGGACAAAGTGAAATTATACTAATTCACTGAAAAATAAACATTTGCTAAACCAGTTATACTTTTATACACATGGTAAGAAAGAAAAAAAAAGTTTAGATTGTGCCAAGATATACTGTAAGTTAAAGGATTTAAATAAACAAAAAATCCAGAAATATAGTCGGTACATAGATCATGTATAATATTTGACCCAGTTACATAGTTCACACGATGTACAAAAGGTATAAAACTCTTCTTTTGGGGAATTCCTCTTTCTTTCTGTAATGGTTCACAGCTAACTATAGTGTAAATGAGAAGAAAAAGATATACACGTCATAAATCTCAGCATTAGCAAAAGCTACCAGGTAGAAATATGCAGCGTTTTTCAACTATGTATCCCTGGAATGTAATCAGCGGTTAAGGAGATGCCAGATGTTAATGAGCTCCTGCGCTAATCTAAAGTATTACTGGGAGCAGTTCACTAAAAAGTGAAGGATCCTCAAATTCACCAGTTCCTATGTGATTGTGGCAGATGCACTAAATCTCACCGGTCTCGACATTCTGTAGCAAATAAGTTACATAGAAACGGGTGAAGGCGGAGGGACTGCAGAGGTATCTGTAACATGGAAAACTGCAGCACAGTTAAGCATGGGATGCACCCAGCCTTCCTGGTGGGAGTGACCATTACAACAACAACCCTTTTTTCTGGTGGAAGTGAAAAAAAACATTACACAGAAGTAAAGTACAGGGGGGGGGGGGGGGGAGGCACAGATTAACATATTTATAGCTTACTTTTGAGTTTAGTGTCCATTTATATTGAGAGGTAAACAAGCCCAATTAACTCTTTCCTGCCAGGACTAATTTGTCTACATCGGAACAAAGTTCTGATGTTAAATTTAAATCACCCGATCGTTCATGCATTTGCGTGATTTCAATGATGGAATCGCGTCAGGGGAGGTGCCTATGATACTAGACACGCCCTCCAGCCCGTGATCCCATTTACCAAGCCACTATGGCTTCAGTACAGCCAAATGGCTAGGACGTTCCATGCTGTCCTAACGGCGTTAAAGCCCAGCGCAGTTAAGAAAGCATGTAACATATATCTTAAGGGTCTGTTTAATGAATTTTGGGAAAGTAATCATTGTTAGGTGTTTGATATAACAATGATGTTAAAATGCAGTTTAAGAAAATATATTACCAAGTTGAAAATGAAATAAATATATATATATATATATAGACACATTTCTTCTAGTCCTGGACAAGTTAGAAATTGCAGCGGATGAGTAATCATTTGACTCTCTTCTATTTTTCACATTAAGTGGAATAGTAACCTCTTGGCTAGTAGCTTTTAACCCCTGACTAGTAAACTACAGTGAGATCATTTTCAGAATTAGAAAAAAAAAACCTTCTGTATGAGCAGATTTCAGCATGTAGTTTAGATCCTGTTTTACATTCTGGAAATGCTTATGAATATATGTGATATATATATACCGTATATAAAAAAAAAATAGCTAACAAAAATGTCAGAGAAATATTTAAAATACAGAACAAATTAAACAATGATATATGAACAGCACAGCAGCTGCAATGTAGTCCCATGATACTATCATAAAATGCAAAGTTGCCACGAATAGTACAAATTCAATTAAATGCTGCAATCAGGGGATAGGGCTCTGGGTCTCATGTAGGTCTGAGCTCCAAATTTATAATCCATACGCAAATAGCTGGAACAACCTCTATTCTTACCATCTCCTACGAGGCCAAGAACAAAGGTGGGAGGGATTTAAACTCTGATATGAGGTCTCGATCTCCTCCTAGTGGCAGGAAATATATCACATATGTTACTGTGGACCATCCTTATTTTACAAAAGAAACAAACTTCATTAATATTAAATTACATTGATATTAAGGGTGTACTCACAAGAACTGACTCGCTTCTTTCTGTTTCAAATGTTTAGTCATAGATTTAAAAGTGTGTTACATGTCTGATTTTACAGTTTGTGTTTTTTTAATTCAATATAATCTAATCTGAGTGCAGCCGACCTTGTATTTATTACCGATTTGTTCACCCATTCTGCTTAGAATGGTCTTTTACAAATACAGAGCAGTTATACCGGTTAGGTACAAGTAAAAAAAGCAAAGTGATTCACTACAAAGAGGTTTTAAATTTGAGAAACTTGTTTGAGAAATCACAATGTCCAGCCATTACTAAATCTCTATGGGCATATTCTATAAATTAAATGGACAGCATACTAAAATATATTCCTTTTTATCCATTTTACTTGGAGGAGTGTGTTAAGATGTTTACAAATAGTTCCTTTAACTTTATTTTGCATTTGAAATAGAAGCTGCTGAAATTGCCACCAATACTGAAAATGTCAATACTGCACTATTGGTTATAGAAAAACTATGTAAACAAAAGGAAGCCCCATTTGGGGGTGAGATAGTGAGAACAGCCCATTCACAAGGGTGGTGCTGCAAAAAATAAATAAACTTATCAGCCACTTACCTGAGTATATTATGAAATGAAATCAAGAGGGTTCAGAGAAATTTAGACTACTGCATATATCTGGTCTTAAAGGGACATTCCAGACAAAACATGAATCCACATGGATGCATTTTAGTTTTGAATAGAGAAACTTTTTGTAATATGCATATATTAACAAAAATGCTTATAATAAAAGCTAAAGCAGTTTCAAAAATGTATTTAAAGGGCCACTAAACCCAAAATCTTTCTTTCATGATTCAGATAGAGAATAGAAATTTAAACAACATTACAATTTACTTCCATTATTTATTTTGCTTCATTTTTTAAATATCCTTAGTTGAAGAAAAAACAATGCACATGATGAGCCAATCACACGATGCTTCTATGTGCAGCAACCAATCAGCAGCTAGTGAGCATATCTAGATATGCTTTTCATCAAAGAATATCAAGAGAATAAAACAAATTAGATAATATAAGTAAATTTGAAAGATGTTTAAAATTGCATTCTCTTTCTAAATCATAAAAATTTTTTTGGGTGGTATGTCCCTTTAAGTATGCACCGTGCACAAGCATTTTAATCACAGCACTTGCTCAGTAATCCTAAAGTGATTGTACTATCTGGTAATGACTCAATTTGTTAATTGCGGACATGATACAATCCCCACTGGCACTCTGAGCAGCTGCAGTATATAAATTGCAGGTGCACTGAGATTATCTAGCTATATTACACATGCAGAGAAAAATGCTGACCAAAAAAATAAAAACAATCATAACTTTTACTAGAAGCATTTTTGACAATACATGTATATTGTAAATATGTTTCAATTCAAGTGCATATAAATTTTGACCAGAATGTCCCTTTAACACAATATTTAGGGTTCACAAATTGTACATATATTTTTAGGAGTAAGCTAAAGTATTAAGGAGCAACTCACACAATGTTTATTTGTATATAGACATATGTAGAATAAATTAAAAAGATAGAAGCTTTAATCTGAGACCTATAGGATTGCATTTAAAATTGTAGTTTCATAGCTTGGTAGTCTCAAGTCTAAACTTTATAACATTTTTTAATGGCCAGGATTTGAAAAATCTCTCCCCTTTACTTCAGATAATCAGCCCTGATAGTTCTGTAGCAGATACAGAAGAAATAAGGTAGAAACACGGACACAGGGTTGGATAAAACATTTTTGTTTTATTCTATAAACTACTAACATTTCTCCCAAGTGCCAATTACAAATATTATTTAGAGCATTTATTTGCAGCAAATGTCTGGTCAAAATAACAAAACAGACCCCATGCAAAGAAAACAAGATCATATAAATTTATAAACACCACAATACTAATGTTTAGATTTATGAAGTGTTCAGAAATCAATATTTGGTGGAATAATCTTGATTATCAATCACAAATTTCATGCGTCCTGACATTGCAGTTGGGCAACTTTATGCCACATCTGGCAAAAAAGTTTTATTGCTTGTGACCATCCATCTTCCTCTTTATCACATGGGATTCAGGTCTAGAGATTGGGCCATGACAGGGTCTTGATCTAGTGGTTCACACCTTGGACCTGGCTGTGTGGTATGGAGCATTGTCCTGCTGGAAAAAACAATCCTCAGAGTTGGGGAATATTGTCAGAGCACAAGGAAGCAAGTTTTCTTCCAGGATAACCTTGTACGTGGCTTGATTCATGCGTCATTCACAAAGATAAATGGAGATAATTCCACCAAATATTGAATTCCGAACTCTTGCCAAGTTAAAACATAAGTATTGTTTACAAATGAATATGAACTTGTTTTCTTTGCATTATTTGAGATCTGAAACCACTGCATCCTTTTTATTATTCCCAGTTGTCATGTAGAGCAGTTATTTGCACCAAAAGACAATATTTTTGTTTAAGAATTTTAGGGGAAGTGTCAGTAGTTTTTAGAATAAAACAATGTTCATTTTACTCAAACACAGATCTATAAATAGCAAATACCAGAGAAACGAATAATTTTGCAGTGGTCTCTTATTTTCCCCCCCAGGTATGTAGACAAACCTTAACTTTCAAAAATACCGTAAACCGAACAAACGATAGTTGTATAAAATTGAATTAGGTAAACCTTGTGTATGTTTTCAGCCCCAAAATGAAACAGACAGGTTGTGTTCTGTATGATAGTTGACAACTAGCAAGAAGGTCTTTGCCCTTGGTTCTAAATTCTATTCTGTGCCATCCATTTCTCTGCATTTGTATTCTTTGTTTAAAAATATAAAAGTAGGATGCATATTTGTAAGTATTACATCTATAGGCACTCTTGTTTTCCAGGAAATGGTACGATGACAACCCAAGAGGCTTAAAATAAAAAAATATTTACATTTACCCTGTCACAATTTCTTTGAATAATACCTTCTGATTTTGGTCTGCAAACAAATACATTTTCGTAACAAACAGTATGACATACCACAGTTTTCCTTTAGCGTTGTTTAATGTTAATGCTTTGCTAATGCTAAATAATTTTAAGTCCTAACTAAAGGGTGAACAAATCCAGAAAACTGAGGTAGCACTGCTTTCTTTCAATCTATTGAGTGGTTTAATAGTAACATAAAACATTCATTTACTGTAAAAAAATTAGGAAACTATCTTTTGATGGACTACAAAAACTGCCGTACACATTCATTCAAGTAGCTTTGTACCAATAGTACACACAAAGCAGAGACCGACCTGCTTTTTAAATAAATATAAATTAAATTGTTCAATAATAAAACAAAAAGCACATCACAGCCTAAAAGAACTATTATCCTGGTCCAATATGATTTAAACTAATCACACTTGTGGTCCTTCATGTTTACTTGTTTGGGTAATCACAGCAAATGTACTTTGACATCAATTGACCATTTTGAAAAACAAAACTGAAGATCAGGGTAATTACTCTTTATGTTCACAATGGCAGTGTGCCAATATGTTAATGGAATATATTTTAATATAACAACTGTCAATCTTTTCTTGTAGAAGTCTTTAAACAGAAATGAATTCTCATATGCTTAATGCTTGGATATTTTCAGAGATAAACTACCCAACCCCCTCCCCACGAACAGTTACAACTCATAAAATCCAATGTAAACACCACTACACGTGATACAAGGCGGATCCAAAATATGACCCTGGCACTTATCAAGAACAGTGTATTTTTTATAGGGGCACAATCAGCAAAGTTGGGGTTTTCAAGAGACTTATCAAATAAGTGTTTCTGATTTATATTTGTTATTTTTAACTTTTTTTTTTTTGCCACTCTTTGGAGCGGCCACATTTCTTTGTGCACTTCCCTGGTAGACATTTCTGTTTCCTAAAAAAAATCCCCTATTGCTTGAGTGCCTTCAAACAATGTTTCCCTGAAAATGAAGCAAGTTTCTCCAACTAAATGGTGCACCGGGGGGAGAATTCTTGTATATAGTGTTATGTTTGGTGCATCTGAATAAAGTTAATTGGGTTGAGCGGTATGTTTGAGGTGATCCGTGATGGGGAAAGTGTTGAAGAAGCAGAATCTATTAGCAGGGAAATCCAAGAAAACAAGAGACAAAAAAACAAATATGTTTAACAAGGTAAAAAGGCTGTTAAAAAAAGCAGATGACAGATTTAAAATGGTCTTTATAACAAACATTTTTCAACTATGCTGGCGTGACTTAAACCCATATGTAGGTATGCAAAGTATTGCAGGGCATATTGTTACTAAGGGGGTTAGACTTAAGCAGAGACTTTAAAAGGTAACATGAGGCTAAACTAATGATCATGAAGAACTGGGGTACATTTAAAAAATCATACCCAACGGTATTTTACCTATTTTGTTTTTTTCCAAGGTGCCATATTAAATCTTTTAGTGCCAAAAAAAAAGTACAAAGATGAAAGCCTTTCTCGCACAAGAGGAGGAAAGTGGAGTTAAAAAAATATTAATAACCCATGGTAAGAAAGTGCCTGAAACACATTACCAGCATTTAGAGCCCTTTCAATTACAAGGCAGAAAAAGGTGTTCATAAAAACAAAAAAACAACAAACTGGATTCTTGTCTGAATTTCCATAAAAGGTTCAGAGTTTTCATTTAATGACCGGCAAAAAGCTTGTGTCTGATGCAAACATGCTAAGTCTGCTCGTCTATACTCAGATAGTCTGTGCCTGAAGATTTCATACATTTGGTTTCATCTTCCTTTTTCCGTCGCTCCATTTCCCACTCCACAAAAGTGTCGAAGAGACTAGGCCACGCTTCGTCCTCGCTGTAGTTGCTGAGGTCTGGGCCAATCACCTGAGTAAAGTTTAGGAACATATTCCAAGTGTCCCGGGAGATTCCTTTTATTCCTGAGGGGTTCTCAATTAGGAAATCTAACCACTGATCCAAAACAAGGGGTTTATTTTGTGTGAAAACTAACTTCCATAGAGCAATGGCTATTTCCCGGTGTAGAGACCTCTGGCCTTCCTCAGAGTCCAGGCCAAACTGAAAAGTGAAGCGATACAAATCCTTAAACTTATCCTCCTGTTTAGCTTCTGCTAACAGGCTGGGGAATTTGGAGCAAATTCCTTCAATACTGTCTGCGTCTATTGCTTTAATCCCATCAAAAAACTCCCTCCTGTTTAAAAATAAAAAAAGAATACAGTTAAAATCTTAATAAACTAAATTTATGCTTACCTGATTATTATTATTGGTTATTTGTAGAGCGCCAACAGATTCCACAGCGCTGATAAATGTATTTCTTTCTTGGCATGGTGAGTCCACGGATCATCATTAATTACTGTTGGGAATATCACTCCTGGCCAGCAGGAGGCGTCAAAGAGCACCACAGCAAAGATGTTAAGTATCACTTCCCTACCCACAAACCCCAGTCATTCGACCAAGGAAAAGGAGAGAAAGGAAACACCACAAGGTGCAGAGGTGTCTAAGGTTTATATACAAAAACAAGGAGGGCCATGGACTCATGGTGTCAAGAAATAAATTTATCAGGCAAGCATAAGTTTTGTTTTCTTTCTAATAACACAGTGAGTCTACGGATCATTATTAAATTACTGTTGGAATCAATACCCAAGCTAGAGGATACAGATGATACGGGAGGGACAAGACAGGTAACCTAAACAGAAGGTACCACCCAAACAAACCTCAGCCGAGGTAAAAAGTATCAAATTTATAGATTTTAGAAAAAGAGAGCAAAGAAGGCCAAGTTGCCATCTTAGGATCCATTCTACAGAGGCCTCTTACTTGAAGGCCCAAAGAGAAAATACTGTCCTAGTGGAGTGAGCTGAAACTCTCTCAGGAGGTAGCTGTCCAGCAAACTCAAACCCTAAGAATAACACTTCTCAACCAGAGAGAAAGAGAAGTGGCAGAAGACTGACCTAGTTCTTCCTAGCCTGTAGATAACATCTAAGGGCCCGCACAACAATTAAGTCGTGCAACAGACATTCTTTATGAGAAGGAGTAGGACAGGGAGAAGGAACAAAAAGTTACTGATTAAAAACTCTGTCCGAAACTACCTTAAGAAGAAAACCAAAAAAGGTACGAAGGACTGCCTTATCTGCCCGAAATAAGAGATAAGAAAAACCACACTGCAAGCTGAGGGTTCGGAACCCTCTGAGCAGAAGAAAAAAAAACTTTCCAAGATAACTTAATATCTGTGGAATGCATAGGCTCAAACGGAACCTGAAGAAAAACTTTAAAACAAGTATAAAGCTCCATGGAAGCAACAAACACAGTCCTGATATGACAGGGTTTGGTAAAAAAAGATTGTACTTCCGGCACTTTCACCAGACGCTAGAGCAGCAGAATGGAAAAAAAAACTAAACCTGACCCTTGCGGGCACTAACAGCTAAACCTTTCTCAAGGTCTACCTGGAGAAAATATAATATCCCTGAGATCCTGCCATATCCTATAGAAAATCTATCTAGCGAAAGGCTTACAAGCCTGAATCGTGATCTCAAAAACAGATTTGAAAACCCATGCTTAGTTAAAAAACCAAGCGATTAATTTCCAATCATTCAAATTCAGAGAAACTGAAATGAAGATGGAGGATCCATGAAACAGAAGATCCTTACTCAGTGGAAGTTTCACAGAGGTAGAGACGACATCTCAACTAGATCGGCCTATCAGATCCTGCAAGGCCACGCAGGAGCTAGGAGAAAACCAATGTTCTCTCCCACGTGAACCAAACGGTGACTCCCGGAAGGAGAACAAACAGAGAGGAGGATATGTCAACCTGAAGTTCCAAGGAACTGTCAGAGCATCTATCAGAAAGGCTAAAGGATCTCTTAACCTCAAACCAAACTTGGAGATCTGATAAGACCCTATCAGAACCAAATCTGGTAACTCCCATGTGGTAGATAACCTGGAGAACACTTCCAGATTGAGTCCCCAGTCCCCCAGAGAACTGGATGGCAGATAGACAGTAACTGAGCACCCGCCCATAGAAAATTCTGAACACTTCCAACATGACTAAGGAACCTAGAGTTCCTCCCTGAAGGTTGATGTAAGCCACAGAGGCCGTGTTCTCTGACTACTGGGGCCAAAACATCAGAGCATTGTAACACGCTCTCAACTCCAAATGATGAAGGAGAGAACAGACTTCAACGAGTCCCAGACTCCTTTTTAAAGTTAACAACCAGCACCAGAAGGTGGATTTGAACTCTGGACCTTCTGCTTGCAAGCCCAGAGACCTAGCCACTTTGCCACAACATAGCATCCCAGTCCAGCAGGCTGGAGGCCGCAGTCCCAAAAGCCCAGGAAGAACTCCTAAGCATGAGACCTGAGATCCAGATAAAACCACTCGGGAAGAGACCCTAGTCGACTGAACTAGAGTCACTGAGACAAACCAGGCAGTATGCACAACTGCAGAGTTCTCATACAGTATCGAACAAGGGAAGATGTCCATGGAAGCCACCATCAGACCAATCACCTCCATACACTGAGCCACTGATTGCCGAACAATAGACTGAAGAGAGGGGAAAAAGAAGGAATTTGGCTTTTCTGACCTCCGTCAAACAGAATTTGAACCATAGGGAATCAATCATAGTCCCTAAGCACTACCCTTGCAGCTGAGACAAGGAAGCTCCTTTCTAGCTCTACCTTCCTGCTTGCAGAAAGATAGCGCCTGAAATAGGGCTTCCAGGAAGGACACCCCTGCAATTCCTGAACCAAATTGCAGCCCAAAAAGAGAAAACACTGGGAGCTGTGGCAAAGCCATAGTTGAACCACAAACAGAGATATTTTGTCCGTAAGGGCAAAACTCAGAAATCTGAGATAATTTAACTTAAATTCTAGGGTATATATATACTGACCCTTTTGCATCAAGAAGAATGGAGCGATAGTCTCCCTCTTGAAAGACGGCACTCTGAAAAACTTGGTCAGACATTTACTGTCTAAATAAGGAGGAAAAGTTCCCTCTTTTTTCACAAACCGTATGGAAAAGAAAATAAACTCTGTTCCTGTACTGGAACAGGAACAATACTCCTGGGGGGGGATCCTTTCCACTGTCCTCTTGCAAGGTAAGCAAGTTAGCCACCTAGCTACTGAACACGTTTCAAGAGTGACCTTCCTTTTATCTGGACTACAGATAATCCTGGGACATAAAAGATATATTGACCCCCTTGGGGCAAACCCTACATGCTGATGAAAATAAGCTGCTGGTTTCTATAATTACTTCCCCTTGATCCAAGACCTACTAGGTATCCAAGAGGACTTGGACTGCTCCTGCTTGGAAGGCAAAGGAGAAGCCAAAGTTACGCAGGAAGCAACAGAATAAAAAAAGGTGGCCTAACAGCCTCTCTGTCCTGGATCTCATCATGGAGTCAACTAAATGGAATCAGACAAGGATGGTTTTTTTTTTTTAAAATGGACATCCAGCGTCAGCAGCTGGATTCAAACCATCAACCTTCGAGTTGCAAAGCCACAGAGATAACCACCAGGCTACACCGGACTGCTGGAATCAGACAAGGCGTCGCACCAAAAAGATGCTGCACTTTTCCATAAAGGCTTCCATCCTTACAAGAGCATCTATCCTTTATATGGATTGAAGATCTCTTAACCAAAAAAGCCATAGCCCCTACTACTTTAAGCACCATGTGCCCAGACATTTAAAGGAGACAGCTTATTACCAACAGGAAATGGGGAAAGAGGAATTCTGGTCTTCTCCCATACCTGTGAAAATTCTCCTATCACAGTAGAGAACAGGAAAAATTTTCAGAGATTACTCCTAGTATATGTTAAAATTTACTAGATTCAGAGGATCTACCACGACAGGGGAGCCAAGGTTTATCCAGTAGCCAACCCCTCCTAAATAATACACAAAGGAGATCAGGCTTGATCTGAAGAGCACTACTTCAGTACCAGATGAAGGAATTACACTGTCCGAAACAGAGCTTTAACCCTTAGAAGCCACCGACTATCCTCATCTAAGAGGAGCAATAAGTGTAGCCACAAGCAGGGCAGAAACCTTACTATCTGATTCGATAAATGTCCTCTTGCGATATCCCTTTAAGACAGGAAAAGCAGATAACGTCACAGATGCCCGAAGATACCTGGGCAGACAAGTCTGCAAGCAAATAACTCCTCCAAGAGATTGAGAGGAACCGCAGTGCACTGCATGTGACGCCCGAGAAACTAAGGACGCAAAAAGAGAAGCTGTTCTGAACAGCATCAGCCAAGGAGACATTGGGCTCAGAGGTTAAAATATATCATAACTGTCAGGAAAGGTATGAGTGACAGCTGAAAGAAGTCATCCTAATCACATAGGAACAGAGTTTAGTTGTATTAAAAAAATGCCCCTCAAACAGCCATAAGCCCACATAGGCTGGAAGAGTAAAACAGACTTAACTGCATCTAGGCTGGTGCACTATAGGCTGGAGGTTTAATTAAAATATAATTAACAGAGTTTAAATACATTGGCAGAATAAATACAAAATATAACATGATTAGAGCTTGCTGACTGTGTGATTATAAAAAGCACTTATGCCAGCATTATGCAGGAAACGGCAGCTGAACGATCGCTAACTACACGCAGCAACAGCTGCGATAACACTTCTTATTTTAACATTAACGGCAGTATGAGCCTTCCAAAGAAAATGCACTATCAACCCCTCGCTTTGATCTTAAGGAGACAAGGGGGCGTGGCCAATGACCGGCTTTGAAAGAAAGCTGAAAATGGAGGTTCCCCACCACAACATAGGAAATAGGTGGAACTTAACTGACTACACAAGCGGACAGAGATGCAGTGCGCAGCATAATTCTCACGCGCCTCATCCTGTCATAGCCGCCATTGAATGGACCTGCTCTGGCAGACAGTAAATAAAGTGCCATTTAAAACACTTCACACAGTGACCATTTGAAGGAAGCTCAGGGCTGCGCCGCTCAGCGATTAAAGAGCACGCACTTTCTAGGGGTGCCTAAAATAATCGATTCTGCGATGCATCGCGATGCAGCCTGTTAACGATGCTGCATCGATGCAGTGCAGATCAGAATCGATTCAGGGGTGACATCATCGCGCAACGTCACGTGACCCCGCCTCTCTCACATAGCAGACGAGCCGACAGCATTTGTGTCAGGATTAATCTGGTTACAGCCCCCAGCTACACCACATCAGGACTTGCTGTGCACTCTGCGCAGATATCTGACCCAGAGAGCATTACCAATAGACCTCCTCTCACATGTTCCGGTCAGGAATTTTTATGACACCTATCCTAAAGAGCCGACAGCAGCCTCATGTAAACAGTGAATCTTTTCTTGTATTATAGATTCACTGTTTACTGTTGCGGTCTCTGCTGCATGTTTCCTCTCTGTCAGACCCCTAGCCCAAAGGAGCATTTGAGGGTTGCTATTAGATACAGCAAGTCAAAAGTTTTACAGCAACCCTCAAATGCTCGTTTGGGCTAGGGATCTGACAGAGGAAACATGCAGCAGAGACCGCAACAGTAAACAGTGAATCTATAATACAAGAAAAGATTCACTGTTTACATGAGGCTGCTGTCGGCTCTTTAGGATAGGTGTCATAAAAATTCCTGACCGGAACATGTGAGAGGAGGTCTATTGGTAATGCTCTCTGGGTCAGGTTTCAGATGTCTGCATGTACTCTGTGAGAATGTTTGAGTGAGTACACTGCTGCTGGTTTTCCTTTGTAAAATAAATCTACACATACATATCTGTGCATATTGTAGCATTATGTTTATAAGTGCTCTTCCATCTTACACAGTTGTTTAAAAGATTATTATATATACACACACACACACTATATATATATATATATATATATATATATATATATATATATATATATATATAAGTGTGTGTGTATATATATATATATATATATATATATATATATATATATATATATATATATATATATATATATATATAAAATATGGAATAGAACAAGATCATGAAAATCATAGGCAGTAATCGTGATGCATCGCGATGCATCGTAGAATCGAATCGTATCGAATCGTTACGATGATAATCGTAATCGAATCGAATCGTGAGACAAGTGAAGATGCGCAGCTCTAGCACTTTCTAAGGATAACATTCTGAATAGTAGGATGAAGTACCCATAAAACAAACAGGGGCTCAGGAAAAAACCACGAGAAACACTGCACTCATTTTCCCTCTATACACTAGCCCAGAAATTCATTAATTCCAAATGAGCCTTATACTAGAAACAGGGAATACTCTAAAAGTTATTACCCCTAGTCTCCTGGTCACCAGTGCCTGCACCCTGCCTGAAAAATCCTACCCCAGGATATATACGTGCAAGTCCTCCAAATTATAGAAGACTGAGCACTTACCTGCATCTAGCCGTCCAGCAGGGGGGCAGCCTACCCAGCGTGAGAGAATGTCGCTCCTCATAGAAAAAAAGAAAGACAGAGTAAAAACGTACTCAGGCTTTCTATACCAGGGAAGCAAAATGTTAGGAAATCGCAGTGAGGCCTATCTCACAAGTTCCCAACTGCTTAAAAGCTACCACAGCCCTACTGAAGAGACTAACGTGCTATACCCAAAAGCGATGGAAGATCAGAGCAATCCTGCCCTGAATTCAAAACAAAAACATCTTGATAGAAGAAATATTTAACAGACACCCAATTACTTCACCACCTCCTTGCATTAGAGGCAAAGAGAATGACTGGGGTTTGTGGGTAGGGAAGTGAAACTTAACAGCTTTGCTTTGGTGCTCTTTGCCTCCTCCTGCTGGCCAGGAGTGATATTCCCAACAGTAAGAAATGATGATCCGTGGATTTACAGTGTCATTAGAAAGAAATAAACTATTAGATAAATGTGATCAATACATTTTATATATATATAAATTACAAGCAACACCAAGACCAAACTAGGTTTGAAAAAATGACTGCAGAATATCAGTGGCTTTGTATACAGATCCCCTATACACAGATTTTATTTTGACAAGCCATTATAGGAACAACAACAAAAAGGTTTCTTTTTTTTAAATACTTAAAGGGACAGTATACAGTAACAAATTGTTTTCCCCTTAATGTGTTGCCAATTACCTTTTTTACCAACTGCATAGTATAAAATGTATGAGAATTACATTTTTAAGGTTTGTGTATATGAAATAGCTGATTTTGTGTTTTGTAGGTATAATCAGATCTCATTACTTTATTCTAGGGTTGCACCGATACCATTTTTTTAAGACCGAGTACAAGTACCGATACTGTTTTCAAAATACTCACCGATACCAATTACTGATACTTGTTTTTATGTCATGACAGTTTACCAAGCACAATACAGACTAATGATTTAAGATTGCTTCTTTTATAATTATGAACTGTATCTCAAAAAAGACGTTTTGAAATAATAAAACAGTTTTATGTGCTTGTTGTCATAAAGTTCACAGAACATGTTCATAAATAAAAATATTACAACAACATATATTAATAATAACAACAATAAATAACAGCTGCAGCAAATGGGGCTGGAAAGCTACAATTTAAAGGGGTGATTACTGGATGCAATTGGGTTGCAAGGTGCCCATATAACTCATCAATCTGACATTTGTATTTAATATAAAGTAATATAATTTAATTCTGAAAATAATATTGGGGAAGGAGTATCCCAGTAATCCCCTTTGAGAACAAAATAGGGCATTTACATTCTACTGACTCAACAGAAAATAGGGCTGGTCTTAATATTTTTCCAGGGCTGCTTTTTCTACCCCGGGCTAAGGATGTTCCTCAGAGTACAGTATGTTTTGAGCATAACTGTGCAAGATGAGAACTAGCAGTATAACAGGCAATCTAGCAATTATAATAATTTTTCAAAGGTTAGTGGCAAGTTCTTATTAAGGAACAGAAGCATCTCTGCATGTTCAGCTATAAGTCTGTTTCTGCTATCAGTAAGTTCTTAAGGAACATAAGCATCTCTGCAAGTTCAGCTATAAGTCTGTTACTGCTATCAGTAAGTTCTTATTAAGGAACAGAAGCATCTCTGCATGTTCAGCTATAAGTCTGTTTCTGCTATCAGTAAGTTCTTATTAAGGAACAGAAGCATCTCTGCATGTTCAGCTATAAGTCTGTTTCTGCTATCAGTAAGTTCTTAAGGAACATAAGCATCTCTGCAAGTTCAGCTATAAGTCTGTTACTGCTATCAGTAAGTTCTTATTAAGGAACAGAAGCATCTCTGCATGTTCAGCTATAAGTCTGTTTCTGCTATCAGTAAGTTCTTATTAAGGAACAGAAGCATCTCTGCATGTTCAGCTATAAGTCTGTTACTGCTATCAGTAAGTTCTTATTAAGGAACAGAAGCATCTCTGCATGTTCAGCTATAAGTCTGTTACTGCTATCAGTAAGTTCTTATTAAGGAACAGAAGCATCTCTGCATGTTCAGCTATAAGTCTGTTACTGCTATCAGTAAGTTCTTATTAAAGAACATAAGCATCTCTGCATGTTCAGCTATAAGTCTGTTACTGCTATCAGTAAGTTCTTATTAAGGAACAGAGCATCTCTGCATATTCAGCTATAAGTCTTTGTCTGCTATCAGTAAGTTCTTATTAAGGAACAGAAGCATCTCTGCATGTTCAGCTATAAGTCTGTTACTGCTATCAGTAAGTTCTTATTAAGGAACAGAAGCATCTCTGCATGTTCAGCTATAAGTCTGTTACTGCTATCAGTAAGTTCTTATTAAGGAACAGAAGCATCTCTGCATGTTCAGCTCTAAGTCTGTTACTGCTATCAGTAAGTTCTTATTAAGGAACAGAAGCATCTCTGCATGTTCAGCTATAAGTCTGTTACTGCTATCAGTAAGTTCTTATTAAGGAACAGAAGCATCTCTGCATGTTCAGCTATAAGTCTGTTACTGCTATCAGTAAGTTCTTATTAAAGAACATAAGCATCTCTGCATGTTCAGCTATAAGTCTGTTACTGCTATCAGTAAGTTCTTATTAAGGAACAGAGCATCTCTGCATATTCAGCTATAAGTCTTTGTCTGCTATCAGTAAGTTCTTATTAAGGAACAGAAGCATCTCTGCATGTTCAGCTATAAGTCTGTTACTGCTATCAGTAAGTTCTTATTAAGGAACAGAAGCATCTCTGCATGTTCAGCTATAAGTCTGTTACTGCGATCAGTAAGTTCTTATTAAGGAACAGAAGCATCTTTGCATGTTCAGCTGTAAGTCTGTTTCTGCTATCAGTAAGTTCTTATTAAGGAACAGAAGCATCTTTGCATGTTCAGCTGTAAGTCTGTTTCTGCTATCAGTAAGGACGTTTGACGCTAAGCTGAACAGTCTTTCACTTTTCACACTACTGCATGGGGCAGAAAGATATTTTTGGGCCATTAAATCTCAGTTTATTAACTGCCCAGTACTTCAGGGGTTTGTCTGAATGAGGTACAGTGGTCTCTCCCAGGTAGGCTTCCAGCTGTAAAGTAGCAGCTTTTGGAGCACTGCTCTGACGTACATTAATACAAATAACAGCAATTTGTATTGGCAGAACAGAAGTAAACAATTTTTAGTTACGTCTCCACTCCAGCTTAAAATGAAATGGGAACATGCAGTTTGAAAAACGCCACAAGATGGTGTATGGGTAGGGGTTGGAGGTATCTGTTTAAGTATCGGTGCATTTGCATTAGTACAAGTACTCATGCAAATACTTGGTATCAGCACCGATACAGATCCTAGTATCGGTACAACTCTACTTTATTCCATTGTGTACATATACTCGCTTCTTTATCTTATATCTGTCCATAAACCAAAGACCAATACTTGGTGAGAACAATGGAAAATTTACATTTTATTACCTTATCTCTGCTAAATCAACTATTTCAAATGCCAATATAATGGTAATGGAAATACTTGTAAACAATTTAATACACTCCAGCAGGTAAAGTGGATCATTGGGAACAAATTAAAATGGAGATTTTTTTTTTTTTAGTAAACTGCCCTTTAACTGCAATGGATGGCAAGACATTAACATATTGACTGAGTGTGGAAAGTTTCTCAATACATTTATACTTTGCTGCTAATTTGTTTCCCGTGGCCAAACTCCCTGCTGCCACTTGGCTTATTTGGAGGAGACAATTTTGGTTTGTTACTGGAACAGACAAAACTCTCCACTGTCATAATGTTAGCAATACTAACAGAGACTAAAAAAACGTTACAATATTTAAACAACTAATATATCTGCAAATAATATCATCTGCCTATTATCAGGCTAACACCCACTTTGAATACACCATTTATTTAGCGCTAAAAACATAATTTATGCTTACCTGATAAATTCCTTTCTTCTGTTGTGTGATCAGTCCACGGGTCATCATTACTTCTGGGATATAACTCCTCCCCAACAGGAAATGCAAGAGGATTCACCCAGCAGAGCTGCATATAGCTCCTCCCCTCTACGTCACTCCCAGTCATTCGACCAAGAATCAACGAGAAAGGAGAACCAAGGGTGAAGTGGTGACTGGAGTATAATTTAAAAGATATTTACCTGCCTTAAAACAGGGCGGGCTGTGGACTGATCACACAACAGAAGAAAGGAATTTATCAGGTAAGCATAAATTATGTTTTCTTCTGTTATGTGTGATCAGTCCACGGGTCATCATTACTTCTGGGATACCAATACCAAAGCAAAAGTACACGGATGACGGGAGGGATAGGCAGGCTCATTATACAGAAGGAACCACTGCCTGAAGAACCTTTCTCCCAAAAATAGCCTCCGAAGAAGCAAAAGTGTCAAATTTGTAAAATTTGGAAAAAGTATGAAGCGAAGACCAAGTTGCAGCCTTGCAAATCTGTTCAACAGAGGCCTCATTCTTAAAGGCCCAAGTGGAAGCCACAGCTCTAGTAGAATGAGCTGTAATTCTTTCAGGAGGCTGCTGTCCAGCAGTCTCATAGGCTAAACGAATTATGCTACGAAGCCAGAAGGAGAGAGAGGTAGCCGAAGCCTTATGACCTCTCCTCTGACCAGAGTACACGACAAACAGGGAAGACGTTTGTCGAAAATCCTTAGTTGCCTGCAAGTAGAACTTGAGGGCACGAACTACATCCAGATTGTGTAGAAGACGTTCCTTCTTTGAAGAAGGATTTGGACACAAGGATGGAACAACAATCTCTTGATTGATATTCCTGTTAGTGACTACCTTAGGTAAGAACCCAGGTTTAGTACGCAGAACTACCTTGTCTGAGTGAAAAATCAGATAAGGAGAATCACAATGTAAGGCTGATAACTCAGAGACTCTTCGAGCCGAGGAAATAGCCATTAAAAACAGAACTTTCCAAGATAACAATTTTATATCAATGGAATGAAGGGGTTCAAACGGAACACCCTGTAAAACGTTAAGAACTAAGTTTAAACTCCATGGCGGAGCAACAGTTTTAAACACAGGCTTGATCCTAGCTAAAGCCTGACAAAAGGCCTGGACGTCTGGATTTTCTGACAGACGCCTGTGTAACAAGATGGACAGAGCTGAGATCTGTCCCTTTAATGAGCTAGCCGATAAACCCTTTTCTAAACCTTCTTGTAGAAAGGACAATATCCTAGGAATCCTAACCTTACTCCAGGAGTAACCTTTGGATTCGCACCAGTATAGGTATTTACGCCATATCTTATGGTAAATCCTTCTGGTAACAGGCTTCCTAGCCTGTATCAGGGTATCAATAACCGACTCAGAAAAACCACGTTTTGATAAAATCAAGCGTTCAATTTCCAAGCAGTCAGCTTCAGAGAAGTTAGATTTTGATGTTTGAATGGACCCTGTATCAGAAGGTCCTGTCTTAGAGGTAGAGACCAAGGCGGACAGGATGACATGTCCACTAGATCTGCATACCAAGTCCTGCGTGGCCATGCAGGCGCTATTAGAATCACTGATGCTCTCTCCTGTTTGATTTTGGCAATCAAACGAGGAAGCAGCGGGAAGGGTGGAAACACATAAGCCATCCCGAAGTTCCAAGGTGCTGTTAAAGCATCTATCAGAACCGCTCCCGGATCCCTGGATCTGGACCCGTAGCGAGGAAGTTTGGCGTTCTGGCGAGACGCCATGAGATCTATCTCTGGTTTGCCCCAACGTCAAAGTATTTGGGCAAAGACCTCCGGATGAAGTTCCCACTCCCCCGGATGAAAAGTCTGGCGACTCAAGAAATCCGCCTCCCAGTTCTCCACTCCCGGGATGTGGATTGCTGACAGGTGGCAAGAGTGAGACTCTGCCCAGCGAATTATCTTTGATACTTCCATCATTGCTAGGGAGCTTCTTGTCCCTCCTTGATGGTTGATGTAAGCTACAGTCGTGATGTTGTCCGACTGAAACCTGATGAACCCCCGAGTTTTTAACTGGGGCCAAGCCAGAAGGGCATGGAGAACTGCTCTTAATTCCAGAATGTTTATTGGTAGGAGACTTTCCTCCTGATTCCATTGTCCCTGAGCCTTCAGAGAATTCCAGACAGCGCCCCAACCTAGTAGGCTGGCGTCTGTTGTTACAATTGTCCAGTCCGGCCTGCTGAATGGCATCCCCCTGGACAGATGTGGCCGAGAAAGCCACCATAGAAGAGAGTTTCTGGTCTCTTGATCCAGATTCAGAGTAGGGGACAAGTCTGAGTAATCCCCATTCCACTGACTCAGCATGCACAATTGCAGCGGTCTGAGATGTAGACGTGCAAAGGGTACTATGTCCATTGCTGCTACCATTAAGCCGATCACCTCCATGCATTGAGCTACTGACGGGAGTTGAATGGAATGAAGGACACGGCATGCATTTAGAAGCTTTGTTAATCTGTCTTCTGTCAGATAAATCTTCATTTCTACAGAATCTATAAGAGTCCCCAAGAATGGAACTCTTGTGAGAGGAAAAAGAGAACTCTTCTTTTCGTTCACTTTCCATCCATGCGACCTTAGAAATGCCAGAACTAACTCTGTATGAGACTTGGCAGTTTGAAAGCTTGAAGCTTGTATCAGAATGTCGTCTAGGTACGGAGCTACCGAAATTCCTCGCGGTCTTAGTACCGCCAGAAGGGCACCCAGAACCTTTGTGAAGATTCTTGGAGCCGTAGCCAATCCGAATGGAAGAGCTACAAACTGGTAATGCCTGTCTAAGAAGGCAAACCTTAGATACCGGTAATGATCTTTGTGAATCGGTATGTGAAGGTAAGCATCCTTTAAATCCACTGTGGTCATGTACTGACCCTTTTGGATCATGGGTAAGATTGTCCGAATAGTTTCCATTTTGAACGATGGAACTCTTAGGAATTTGTTTAGGATCTTTAAATCCAAGATTGGCCTGAAAGTTCCCTCTTTTTTGGGAACCACAAACAGGTTTGAGTAAAACTCTTGTCCTTGTTCCGACCGCGGAACCGGATGGATCACTCCCATTAATAACAGATCTTGTACACAGCGTAGAAACGCTTCTTTCTTTATCTGGTTTGTTGACAACCTTGACAGATGAAATCTCCCTCTTGGGGGAGAGAATTTGAAGTCTAGAAGGTATCCCTGAGATATGATTCTAGCGCCCAGGGATCCTGAACATCTCTTGCCCAAGCCTGGGCGAAGAGAGAGAGTCTGCCCCCCACTAGATCCGGTCCCGGATCGGGGGCCCTCGGTTCATGCTGTCTTTGGGGCAGCAGCAGGTTTCCTGGCCTGCTTGCCCTTGTTCCAGGACTGGTTAGGTTTCCAGCCTTGTCTGTAACGAGCAACAGCTCCTTCCTGTTTTGGTGCAGTGGAAGTTGATGCTGCTCCTGCTTTGAAATTCCGAAAGGGACGAAAATTAGACTGTCTAGCCTTAGCTTTGGCTTTGTCTTGAGGCAGAGCGTGGCCCTTACCTCCTGTAATGTCAGCGATAATTTCTTTCAAACCGGGCCCAAATAAAGTTTGCCCCTTGAAAGGTATATTAAGTAATTTGGACTTAGAAGTTACATCAGCTGACCAGGATTTTAGCCACAGCGCCCTACGTGCCTGAATGGCGAATCCTGAGTTCTTAGCCGTAAGTTTGGTTAAATGTACTACGGCCTCCGAAATGAATGAATTAGCTAGTTTAAGGACTCTAAGCCTGTCCGTAATGTCGTCCAGGGTAGCTGAACTAAGGTTCTCTTCCAGAGACTCAATCCAAAATGCTGCCGCAGCCGTAATCGGCGCGATGCATGCAAGGGGTTGCAATATAAAACCTTGTTGAACAAACATTTTCTTAAGGTAACCCTCTAATTTTTTATCCATTGGATCTGAAAAAGCACAGCTATCCTCCACCGGGATAGTGGTACGCTTAGCTAAAGTAGAAACTGCTCCCTCCACCTTAGGGACCGTTTGCCATAAGTCCCGTGTGGTGGCGTCTATTGGAAACATCTTTCTAAATATTGGAGGGGGTGAGAACGGCACACCGGGTCTATCCCACTCCTTAGTAACAATTTCAGTTAGTCTCTTAGGTATAGGAAAAACGTCAGTACTCGCCGGTACCGCAAAGTATTTATCCAACCTACACAATTTCTCTGGTATTGCAACAGTGTTACAATCATTAAGAGCCGCTAAAACCTCCCCTAGTAATACACGGAGGTTCTCCAATTTAAATTTAAAATTTGAAATATCTGAATCCAATCTGTTTGGATCAGAACCATCACCCACAGAATGAAGCTCTCCGTCCTCATGCTCTGCAAGCTGTGACGCAGTATCAGACATGGCCCTAGTATTATCAGCGCACTCTGTTCTCACCCCAGAGTGATCACGCTTGCCTCTTAGTTCTGGTAATTTAGCCAAAACTTCAGTCATAACAGTAGCCATATCTTGTAATGTTATCTGTAATGGCCGCCCAGATGTACTAGGCGCCATAATATCACGCACCTCCCGGGCGGGAGATGCAGGTACTGACACGTGAGGCGAGTTAGTCGGCATAACTCTCCCCTCGCTGTTTGGTGAAATTTGTTCAATTTGTACAGATTGGCTTTTATTTAAAGTAGCATCAATACAGTTAGTACATAAATTTATATTGGGCTCCACCTTGGCATTGGAACAAATGACACAGATATCTTCCTCTGAATCAGACATGTTTAACACACTAGCAATAAACTTGCAACTTGGTTACAATCTTATTTAACAAAAACGTACTGTGCCTCAAAGAAGCACTAAACGATTAAATGACAGTTGAAATAATGAACTGAAAGACAGTTATAGCATCAATCCTTAAAAACAACACAACTTTTAGCAAAGGTTTGTTCCCATTAGTAAAGTAACAATAATTAAATTTGAAACATAAAAATTACAGAGCAACGTTTTTAATAACAGTCAATATATAAGTCTCACAGCTCTGCTGAGAGAATCTACCTCCCTCCAAAGAAGTTTGAAGACCCCTGAGTTCTGTTAGAGATGAACCGGATCATGCAGGAAATACAAGAGTAACTGACTGGAAATTTTTGATGCGTAGCAAAGAGCGCCAAAAACGGCCCCTCCCCCTCACACACAGCAGTGAGAGAGAAACGAAACTGTCACAATTAAAACAAGCAACTGCCAAGTGGAAAAATAATGCCCAAATATTTATTCACTCAGTACCTCAGAAAATGCAAACGATTCTACATTCCAGCAAAAACGTTTAACATAATAAATACCTATTAAAAGGTTTAATGTACTTTTAACAGAGTAATTCCGGTGAAATACCATCCCCAGAATACTGAAGTGTAGAGTATACATACATGTCATTATAACGGTATGGCAGGATTTTCTCATCAATTCCATTCAGAAAATAAAAACTGCTACATACCTCAATGCAGATTCATCTGCCCGCTGTCCCCTGATCTGAAGCTTTTACCTCCCTCAGATGGCCGAGAAACAGCAATATGATCTTAACTACTCCGGTTAAAATCATAGTAAAAACTCTGGTAGATTCTTCTTCAAACTCTGCCAGAGAGGCAATAACACGCTCCGGTGCTATTGTAAAATAACAAACTTTTGATTGAAGTTATAAAAACTAAGTATAATCACCATAGTCCTCTCACACATCCTATCTAGTCTTTGGGTGCAAGAGAATGACTGGGAGTGACGTAGAGGGGAGGAGCTATATGCAGCTCTGCTGGGTGAATCCTCTTGCATTTCCTGTTGGGGAGGAGTTATATCCCAGAAGTAATGACGACCCGTGGACTGATCACACATAACAGAAGAAAAGGGACTTGTAACTTGCTTAAAAAAAAAAAAAAAACATCACATTTGTTTGTGTGGAGCACTATGTGTCAGTTTTTGCAAGAATGCTCTTGAGCACTAAATGGCAGCATTGTTAAAAAGTCTTGCAAAAGTGTTGCCATATAGTGATCCAGACACGTGCACGCTTCTGAATCTACATACCTGCTTTTAAACAAAGGAAACCAAGAGACGGAATTAACTAAAAAGTTTGTTTTTTTCTTTAAATTGTACCACATAACCAGAGATAAATAAAAAAGGCAAGTCTTATAATTGGTATAAACACACTTTGTCTAGTAACCGCAAAGTGTTGGGCGCCATAGAACCCAGATGTTGTAGATTCACCAGGCCCCTTCTTAAATTAAAGGGACGTTGTACACTAGACTTTTCTTTGCACAAATGTTTTGTAGATGATCCATTTATATACAGCCCATCTGAGAGTGTTTTTGTAACAATCTATAGTTGTGCTTATATTTAATAACATTGTGCTGATTTTCAGACTCCTAACCAAGCCCCAAAGTATCAGATGTAGACCCAGCACTGTAGCAAGAAACGCGCTGCCACCACCCTTTAACAATCTATCATGTTACCACTTTAACTGATTGAGGTCTTTGGAAATGAAAGGTACAAACCTACCTAGTAAACTTGCACATGGTAGCAGCCTGGAATTTCCAAGCCAAAACTAGCACTCTAAATTCTGTAGGATCCACACAGAGATCATTGCAAAACCGTTCCATGCCTTCTTCCAAGATGGCATCTTCTCTCTCGTCCTTATACCTCTTAAATAACTCCTCTATTCGCTGTACAGAAGACATTTCTGCCCCCGCACCAAGTTCCTTTTTATTAGTGTCACTCAGCGATGCTGGAGGCTGACTTGGTTCTGTTGCAGAGTCCGTTTTCTTTGTTCCGTTGACCAGAATGTCACCCGAGGCCTTCCCGCTGATGGATCGGAGAGATGTGTATTCTTCTCTGTGGCTAGAGCTTCTCTTATGTTGCTTATTAGATTCCCTGTCACCATTTTTACTGCCTAGTGTGGATGAAGGATTCTTACACTTAGTCACACACTGTCCCATGTTGAGTTTTCCCTGTTTTAGAGCAGTCCCCTTTGTATCAGACACCGTTTTAAGCGATGTTCGATACACGTCAACATGCCATCCAGGGAAACCGTCTAACCTAAAGAAAGGAAATAATGTAATTAATATAACTGTGCGACACAAATATGCACACTTTGTTTATATAGAATACACAGGAGAAACAATTGTACAGATTATCATTAAAACAAAGGGATAGATATAGATTTGTTTTCCAGATTTCGGCATAAATGCAATTTTGATTACAATCAGCTTAAAGGGACATGAAACACAAAATTTTAAACAATTTTCCAATTTACTTCTATTATCAAATTTACTTTATTAGTTATTTGTTGGAAAGCATGAATGTGAGTTTAGGAGTGCGCATGCGTCTGCAGCAGTTTTGCAGCGATGTTATACATTAGCAGGAGAACGAGATGGCAGCACTATTTCCTGTCATGTAGTGCTTCGGGCATGTGCATGCTACCTACCTAGGTATCTCTTCAACAAAGAATAAACATGAGAACAAAGAAAATTTAATAGAAGTAAAAAATAGGAAACTTTTTTACAATTGTATTCTCTATCTGAATAAAAGAAAATGTTTGGGTTTTATGTCCCTTTAATTTATGTATAAAATAAAAAAACATTCCTTATCTGCATATTGGAAAGTGCCCCTTTTTCTGCCTTATGAGTGGGACCAATTAAGCAAGCTATTTTATTTAAAGAGATACAAAACTTTGTGCGACTACATGAAGACCTTTAGTCCACCCCTTTATTTCCCACATGTGCTTAATTTACCGTAGTCTTCAGCCACCAAGCACCAAAGTGCACTTAAAGAAATGTTTCTTAAAGATACGCATTACAGCCAATCAGAATCCATAAAGCTTGCACCCACAGCATTATTTGGAGATGGGCTGCAGTGAATACAATGTATGAGAAATTGCTAATTTATGCTTCTTTTTGCAAAAAAATAGCTGGATTTGCTCTTTGAAACCACAGCACTTCAAATAGGCTAAGCTTTCAGTGTGACCAGATCTGGTTATCACTCAAATGCTTCCCTTTTTTATCTCTGTACAATGCTTAGAAAGAACAAATGAACATTTTAGAGCTTTTTCTCTTCCACCTCCCACTGTGAGTGTAATTTTTTTTCTGCTGGCTGTGTTTACATAGTTACTCAATAGCCTATACCTAGGTATAGAAACTTTCAGTATTGGAAGGGCTGCTACAGGCTAAATCAGCTATTTCAAATGCCAATATAAAGGGTAAGGAGCTATTTTGTAAACAATTTAATACACACCAGCAGGTAAAATAGATCATTGGGAACAAATTAAAGGAAAGTTTTTGGGTAAACTGTCCCTTTAAGTGACTAGACTAGCTAAATAATAAATAGGGAGTCAGATTTGCTCATGCTGAGAACTGGCAGAAATATATATATCCGTGTTAGTCCAGATATTTAGATATCAAAATAACAAGAGTATTACATTGAGCAATGATACTTTTTTATTGGACTAACTATACATTTATAAGTTGACAAGTTTTCGGAAGAGTTCCTTCCTTTATCAACTCTGAAGCAATACTGCTCTTCTGAAAACTTGTTAACTTATAAATGTATAGTTAGTCCAATAAAAAAAAAGTATCATTGCTCAATGCAATACTCGTTATTTTGATCTCTCTCATATATATATATATATATATATATATATATATATATATATATATATATATATATATATATATATATATATATATATATATATATATATATATATATATATATATATATATATATATATACACACACACTATATAAATAGATCATCTACAAAACATTCATGAAAAGAAAAATCTAGTGTATAATGTCCCTTTAACATACTTGTTTTTTACCAAGGGAGCAATTTTATTTTGAGTGCCACAGGTTCACCACTCCTGGACTAGCTACTCCACCTATAAACACATAAAGGGATCTACTGTATATCCGTAGGTCAACAGTACACAATGTTGCTGCTTTACTTGGCCTTGTTGAAATATACTGTGCTTCCTAATAAAAGGAAATTCCTAGAATTCTTAATGTCACAGGTTACAAAGACGCACATTCATGGAAAGAAATTGGCATCGACCAGAACGGCAAGGTTTTAAAACAGACGTCTTTCAAAGAAAAATATTAAAAAGGTTTTATATTTTATTCTTCAGTACTGTAAAAAGATTTTGTTTCAAATGATAATTTACACATGAAACACATTTTTAAATGGACACTCAAGTTGAAATTAAACTTTCATGATTCAGATAGAGCAGTAATTTTAAACAAATTTCTAATTTACTTCCATTAACAAAATGTGCAGGTTTTTTATATTTATACTTTTTGAGTCACCAGCTACTACTGAGCATGTGCAATAATTCAAAGAATATACGTATATGCATTTGTAATTGGCTGATGGCTGTCAAATGATACATGGGGTAATTGAAATTGACATAACATTAAATTTGTCAGAAAAAAAATAAAAATCTACTACTCATTTGATACTAGTGTTTTTATCATGTATTTGCCGATTAGGCAAATCTGTATTTACTGGTATTTAAGAAAAAAAATGTATCAGCTACCGTTTTTCAACTAGTTGCCATTTTAGCTTGGAGGGGAAAACAAAACCAAAACAAAACAAAACACAACACACCACAACACGACCAAAAAACAAATCATTCATGTTCATATTGCTTCAAGAACACCAACATCAAGTCATTTTATCAAAGTATTCTACAATTACAAAAAGGCTAAATTGTTTGTTTAAAGGGCCATAATACCCAAATGTTTAAACACTTGAAAGTGATGCAGCATAGCTGTAAAAAGCTGATTAGAAAATATCTCCTGAACATCTCTATGTAAAAAAGAAAGATATTTTACCTCAAAAGTTCCTCAGTAGCCACCTCCCATTGTAAAGGATTTCTAATCAGCATTTTAGTGTGTCTGTCCTGGGACATCTGAAGGGATGAGCATTGTGCACTCTCATATTATTTCACTAATCAGGTAAAGGAAGCTTACAATGAAATCTCATGAGAGTTAAGTCAAATCTCATGAGATCACAGTAAGAGTTCATGACCTCAGCACTGCTGATGCTGATTGGCTGCTGTTCATTTCTTCATTTTTTTTAATTTTTTTACCTGCAGCTGGGAGCAGCTGAGTATAACTTTTTACACAGAACTTACTCTGCTGAGCTGAGGAGATTGTGAGGTAAAATATCTTCCTTTTTTACATAGAGATGCTCAGGTGATATTTTCCTGTCAGCTTTTTACAGTTATACTGCATCAGTTTCAAGTGATTTAGCATATGAGTATTATGTCCCTTTAATCAATTTTTTAAAACTAATTTTTCTAATGAATGTACTGGGAACGTTAAACATATTAGCAGGCCCCTGTTTCAAGTACTATATAGTCTTATAAGTGTCTTCAGCTGACTGTATCCTATTAGCATATGAAGACGTCTGGTTCACGACAAAGCCTTAAGCTGAAATCTCATTATTTCTAAAACGCAATCGATTTCTGCCATGTGTGTAACTGTGTTTTTGTCTGAGTCAGTATAAATATGCTACAGCAAAAATACAGTGGATATAAAAAGTCTACACACCCCTGTTAAAATGTCAGGTTTCTGTGATGTAAAAAAATGAGACAAAGATAAATAATTTCAGAACTTTTTCCACCTTTAATGTGACCTATAAACTGTACAGCTCAATTGAAAAACAAACTGAAATCTTTTAGGTAGAAGGAAGAAAAAATATAAAAATAAGATATGGTTGCATAAGTGTGAACACCCTTAAACTAATACTTTGTTGAAGCACCTTTTGATTTTATTACAGCACTCAGTCTTTTTGGGTATGAGTTTTTCAGCATGGCACATTTTGACTTGGCAAGATTTGCCCACTCTTCTTTGCAAAAACACTCTAAATCTGTCAGATTGTGAGGGCATCTCTTGTGCACAGCCCTCTTCAGATCACCCCACAGATTTTCAATCGGATTCAGGTCTGGGCTCTGGCTGGGCCATCCCAAAACTTTAATCTTCTTCTGGTGAAGCCATTCCTTTGTTGATTTGGATGTATGCTTTGGGTCGTTGTCATGCTGAAAGATAAAGTTCCTCTTAATGTTCAGCTTTCTAGCAGAAGCCTGATGGTTTTGTGCCAATATTATCTGGTATTTGGAACTGTTCATAATTCCCTCTACCTTGACTAAGGCCCCAGTTCTAGCTGAAGAAAAACAGCCCCAAAGCATGATGCCGACACCACCATGCTTTACTGTGGGTATGGTGTTCTTTTGGTGATGTGCAGTGTTGTTTTTGCGCCAAACATATTTTGGAATTATGGCCAAAAAGTTCAACCTTGGTTTCATCAGACCAGAACACCTTTTCCCACATGCTTTTGGGAGACTTCAGATGCGTTTTTGCAAAATGTAACCTAGCTTGGATGTTTTTCTTCGTAAGAAAAGGCTTTAGTCTTGCCACTCTACCCCATAGCCCAGACATATGAAGAATACGTGAGATTGTTGTCACATGTACCAAAAAATGGGTTTAGTAGCCCTTTAAAGCAAAAGTTACATTTTATGCCTAAACATTAAAAGGACACTGAACCAAAAAAAATATTTTGCGATTCAGATAGAGCATGCAATTTTAAGCAACTTTCTAATTTACTCCTATTATCAATTTTTCTTTGTTCTCTTGCTATCTTTATTTGAAAAAGAAGGCATCTAAGCTTTTTTTGGTTTAGAACTCTAGACAGCACTGTTTTTATTGGTGGATGAATTTATCCACCAATCAGCAAGAACAACCCAGGTTGTTCACTAAAAATAGGCCGGCATCTAAACTTACATTCTTGTATTTCAGATAAAGATACCAAGAGAATAAAGAAAATTTGATAATAGGAGTAAATTAGAAAGTTGCTTAAAATGTCATGCTTTATCTGAATCACGAAAGAAAACAAATTGGGTTCAGTGTCCCTTTAATGCCATCCATTAATCTTATAAACACTAATGCAGTCGCTAACATACCGTTTTTACACATCCTCCACCCACCCGCGCTCATTTCCTGCTTTTTCTCTTTCACACGCAAGAGCGGTCCCACCCGCTCTTATGTGTTAATCCGTGCGCGTTCCTGTGAAGCCTCCTTTATCGCTCATGCGTTAAAATATGATCTCTGCGCATGCGTTAAATTCTCACGATCGCTATGTTCCGATGCCGGAACGTCAATCAGAAATTTTTGCTAATGAAGTGAATGCGCAATTCATGAACACGCTTCTATAGAGGCAGAATTCCATGGAGACACGCATGCGTATTTTCTATTGTGGGCGTATAGGGAGTCTGTTTGGATGCCAGTGGGGGACCAATGAGAACAATCAAGATATTCGTCATTTCAAAATTAAAAAAAAAAAAAAGTATATCCAGGGGGAGTGACGCCGAGATAACATAGCGGTTTGAAAGGTACATTTATAAGTTTAATAGAAAAGATGAAAAAAAATCATGAATTAAAGTCAAACTTTGTGCTTTGCGATGCGGTATAGGGGTGCATGATAGTTTCCACACAAAAGGAAACAAATGCCCCCCAAAAATGTGCAGAATCTGAAGATTTGCTTTTGGGAATTTGTTTTATAAAAGAATATAAAACTATGGCCTTGAAAAGCATCAATAGGCTTTTTTTCAGAGTCAGGTTTAGTCTAGTGAATATTTAACAATGAATGCACCCTCCCCAGTTAGTATGTAAATAACGGACAATGGCTATATTTTCCTAGTTATTTATTTTCAGATGATTTTAGTTCTAACTATACAATATGTATTCTCATGCCTCTTAAAGGGACAGTCTATACCGTTAGTCATCTTTAAAGTCTTACTTTAGATTAAGCTGTACCCCTTTCTAGATCATGCAGCAGTAAGAGTAAAACAGTTATTTTAAAATTAATATGGTTTCTGGTAACTTTGAAATGGCTGCCAAGTTCTGCCCACTGATGACGACATCATGATCTGGCTGCATTAAAGGGATAGGAAAGTCAAAATTAAACTTGCTTGATTCAGATAGAGCAGGTCATTTTAAGACACCTTTAAATTCACTTCTATTTTCAAATGTGCTTCGTTCTCTTAGTATCCCTTGTGAAAAAATGAATACGCACATATCCTACACTAGTGGGTCCTGCTGCTAATTGGTGCCTGCACACATTTGTCTCCTGTGATTGGCTAACTAGATGTGTTCACCTTCCTGTCAGTAGTGCAATGCTGTCCCTTCAGCAATGGTTAACAAGAGAATGAAGACAATTTGATAATAGAATTAAACTGGAAATTTGTTTAAAATTGTATGTTCTATCTGAATCATAAAATAACATTTTGGGGTTTACTATCCCTT